>NW_026972738.1:0-56246 GCF_036711695.1 Zophobas morio | reverse complement strand
GCGCTATGAAGTAACCAATTAGCAGGTTAAAAATTTTACGTTTTTTTCCCGTCTAGCAGGAAAAAAGATTAGCAATAAAATACAACCTAAAGGTGCCGTATTTTCTTCATGCTAGCCAGTGTGAAAGTACCACATACTATTAAGTTTACTTTATAGAATGTTTTAAGAAGGATAATTTTATTGAAATTTAAATCGCTTTGGGTTTTATTATAAATAGAATGAACCCATTATTATGAAAATTTTGAATTATTGTTTTATTTAATTAAGAGTAACTTTAAAAATAGTAATATTACTTTGGGTTTTATTATGTATTATATGAACGCATCACATTGCAAAATTTTTAATCTTTTGAAAACTGTATACCTTGAAGAACAAGCAAGTGAAGCTTTTTATGTTTTTATTTGCCTTTCTTGTAGCTTTTTATTTAAACATTACTTTTAAGCATTAAAAAATTTCTATCAGTTAGCCTCATTTTTATTTTAGTTCTAAATTTTTGTGTTGGAAAAGTAGAGAAGTGCTGTTTTGTATAAAAACAACTTTAAAAATTTCTTTTTGTGTAGCTTCTTTATTAAACATTTAAGTTTTTCACTTAAAATTTTTGTGGTAAAGTTTAGGAACTAACAAGATGGTTAAAAGAATTTGTACTTTTTATTATCAACCCATCATCCTTCGTTCTTTTTTTTTTAATTTTTTACTCAAATTTGTTTGACTAAGATTAATTTTAAAAGGTAAGTTTTTAAAAGTGATTTCTGGAAAGCTTTATCTTTAATTTTTTTCGAGTTTTTAGGGTTTTGTTTTCAAAGGTTCACTTAAATACTATTATTATACAAGAATAATTTCTAAATTTATAAATTAGTTGTAATTTTCTAAGTTTTTTCTAGAAAAACAATAACTTTTTTTCATTTATAATATTTTTTAGTATTGCAAAAGACAAACTCAAATATTCTTTATAAATATTGTGTCCATTTTTTTTTAATACGAAGGATTAAAATAATTATATTTTTAATAATTACATCAACTTTTTACAATAAAGTAGAATTTTTTACGCCATCTTTAAATGGACAGTAAAAACTATATATATTTTTATTTATTTTAAACGTTCTTTTTGGGTTTTATCAATATTTGTCTATTAAAAGGACTATAATATATTTAATATATAATAATTAGATCTGAATTTTACATTTGAGCTAAAATTTTCACATATCTAAATGGACAGTAAAATTCATGTGTATTTTCTAGTATTCTTTGGTAATGCCAAAGAGAAATTTAATTATCCTTTATATACACATCCTATTTATATTAAAGTTAATTTTAGTGATCTTTATATATTAAGAGGATTATTTACATACTAAGTTGAATTTCTCAGCCATCTCGAGATGGACACTTTTTTTTTTTGCTCTTCATACCCACTATAACAAGTTAAGTTATTTTTTAGCCATCTTAAGATGAACATTGAAAAATATTTTAATTCTAATATTCTTTTGTACGGTAATAAAAATTTATATACACATGGAAAAGTTTGTTTGTTTTTAAATAAAAAAAGATTGCTTAATTCCTCTTTATACATGCTCATAAATTGAGAATATTTTTAGCCTTTAGAAGATGAGCAATAAATGAAGAATTTTTTTTTATTTCATAATCTTTCTTAGTGAAAATTCTTTGACTACATATTATATATACGAACTATATCTAGAAATTGTGTAATCAATTTATTTAGAATCTTACTAATCTTTTGATTTTTTAAAGGATACTTAAATACAAATATAAAATAAAATTTAGTTCAAAATTTACAAATTACAAAATTTTTTAGCCTTCTCGAGATGGATAATTATTTTTTGTTTTGTAAAAAAGCAAATTTTTTATTTAAATCTAATTTTACTATAAATTTTTTTAAGCCTGAATTTATTATGCAAAATAGAATTGCTTTCAGGCAGAAGTAAAGAAAAATTAGAGCATAATAACGCAAATCTCTACAAATTTCTTAACTAAATTTTAATTATATTGTAGTAAGAAAACTATTTAGTAAATTTACAGGCTAAAAAGTAAATATTACTATTTATAACTAAGTTTATAAGGGAAATTTTATTTTCTAAATCCACCACAGATAGATCAATTTCTTCTTTAAATAAATAGAAATTTTAATCGGAATTTTAATATTTTTTGAATCTTTTTCTAAAATTCTCAACGGCTTTGTCATCTGTGGCTTGAAAATTATTGGATTCTTTACTATTTTTTTCATTTTCTTCCGTTTCATATAAAAGTTGAACTATAATTTAAAAAAATATTTAAAAATTATAAATATAAATTTATAATAACTAATATTTTATTAATAAAAATATTAAAAAAAAAGTAAATTTAAATAGTTTTATATTATAAAATAATAAGAGAAGAACTAAATTAGTATTAAATTAATTTAATTATAAATTATTTTACAACAATGAGTGAATAAGTTTATATAAATTACATTTGTATTTCTTACAAACTTTTTTTATTTTTATGAAGTTTATATAATTTGATGAAGTTATAATAAATATTTAATATATATTATAAAAAAAGTTTAAAAAAAATTAACTAATTCCAATTTTTATTAAAAATAATTTAAGTAACAATAAAATAATTTAAAAATCCATTTTTTCCATAATATTATAGAAGAATTCGCAATAATTTTAAAAGTTATAATTATAAAAATTTTAATTTTTATAAAATTAAAAAAAAATTGAAAATTTAATTTAAAATAAATAAATTTATGTAAATTTTTAAAAGAATTATTGACGTTAAAAATTATTAAAAAGTTATTAATTATAATAAAAAGATTAGTAGTTTTTTAAAAATAAATAAAACTAATCCTTTTTACAAAATTTATAATACATTTTAATTAAAAACTAAAAAAATAAGGATTTATGAATTTAAAAGTTATAAAGATTAAAAAATATAAAAATATACAAAAAATTTATTTTACAAATAAAAAAATTAAAAAAATTAAATTAAAATTATTTGAAAAGAAAATATAAAAAATAAAATTCCGAAAAATTTTTATTTATTTATAAATTTGAAAAAAAAAATTTAAGGTAAAATTTTATAATATTTAAAAAGTTATAAATAAGAACAAAAAGATTAGCATTTTTATAGAAATTAATAAAATTTATAAAATTATAAATCTAAAATTTAAATTTAAATTAAGTTAAAGTAAAAGATGTATAGAATATAAAAATTTTAAATGATTACAAAAATATAAATTTTATAATTTTTTTTATAAAATAATTTCAAAATAATCGATTTAAATAATATAAAAAAAATCTAAAAAACAAAATTTTAAAAAAATTTATAAAGAAAGTTGAAGCTTAAAATTTATAATATTTAAAAAATTAACGATAAAAAAAAACGTATAAGAATAAAATAAATTTAAATTATTTTTTTTAATTATAAATTTAATTAAATAATTTTGTATTCTGAAAATAAAAAAAAGTAAAAGATTAAAAGATTTTGAAATTATAAAAAATTATAAAAATATAAATTTTCTTGAAATTTTTTTTAATTATAAAATATATTAAAAATATTTTATATAAATAATTGGAAAGAAAATTTAAAAAAATAATTTAAAATTAATTTAAAAATTTTAAAAATTTTAAAAAAATAAAAATATAACAATAAAAAATTTAATAATAAATTTATTATATTAATAAAAATATTATAATTACACATTATAAAAGTTATTTATGTATTAATAATAATTTATAAATGTTTTAAAATATTTAAAGTATAATAATAAATAAAAAAAAGTTTAAAGAAAGTAATATAATAAAAAAATACAAAGTGTAAAAAAAAAATATAATAAAAAAGTTTATACTTATAAAAAAATAATAATGATATAAATATATATATTACTATTATAATGAAAACTATTAAATGGTTAGCAAAGAAAATAATAGAAGAATAATACTCATGGGAAATATAAGTAAAATTATTTATAATATAAAAATTATATAAATAGAAACATAAAAATAATAACAAACAAAACTAAAAAAATTTAAAAAAACGCAAAAAAAGTTTAATAAATATAGAAATTTATAAAAGAAGCAAAATTAATAGCAATGAAATTTATTATAATTATAAAACTATAATTATATAATAAAAAAGTCACATGGTTATTATACACAAACTGTAAATCAAAAGTCTATATTATATAGTTTAAGCCAATGGCATGGTCTGATGTTATCAAATTATGTGGACTAGCCTATAAAAGTTTTATTACGGTCCGGTTTAATAATAATATTATTTTGCTATAAAAAAAATTTCTTTATAATATTTAAGTAGAATTGTAATAATAATATTAATAACAATAACAATAACAATAATAATAAAACAATAACATCGAGTTCCAGCGAGAAATGGATCGACTTTATATTTTGGTTGTCTATAAATATAATAATAATAATAATAATAATAATAATAATAATAATAATAATAATAATAATAATAATAATAATAATAATAATAATAATAATAATAATAATAATAATAATAATAATAATAATAATAATAATAATAATAATAATAAATAATGAATACTCGTTAAGTTTATTCAAAAGTTGATGTTTAGCTTTTTCAAAAGCTTCTATATTTTTAAGTTTCGCTCTGCAATAAGTGATATTTTTTTTATTTATAGTAATAACAAAATAATAATAATAATAATAATAATAATAATAATAATAATAATAATAATAATAATAATAATAATAATAATAATAATAATAATAATAATAATAATAAATACTCCAATCCCAAATCGACCTCTGGTATTCCAGAGAGCATCGAGCTAGAAAGCATTTCTTCCTTTTCCATACGTTTTTGCATCTATTAATAAATATCGGAGTTAGTATTATCTTGGTAGGGTTTATTTATATTGGAACAAAGTAATATTATTTAAATATTTTTCAATGCTCATATTACATTGATACCATTTAGCTTAACTTTTGGTAAAAATTAAATTACAGGTGCCCTCAAATAGGTACGATTTAAGAGGAGTCTGGTAATTTTTAGTAACATTAATGCCACTTAGATATGGTTTGGTATTTATTAATTTTCCAAAACAACTTTAAGAAATGGTAAACGGCGCGGTTTAGAATCAAATTGGTTGAATTAATTTAATTGATACAGTTAAAACTAATTTTGGAAGTTCTATGAAAAAGTTGTTATTAACGACCAATAGGTGCGATTTAAGTAACAAGTTTGGTAGATTTTTGTTTCACTGATGCAATTTAAATATTTGGCGTGCATTAATTTTATAAACCAATTTAACAAAAATGACAAATAGGTCTCTTTAGGATACAAATTTGGCAACTTTTAAAAATAATGTTTCATAAAAATTAATTTTGGTGTTCATTAATGCTCATTATCTTTAGAAATTATAAAAAACAATAATAGTTTACTGATGCCAAATTGGTACCCATAAAGATGTTTTTGGTAAACTACATTAAATTGAACAGTATTAACACGTTTGGACTTTATCATTCTCTTATTGGAGCCATTAAAGTTATTTAGGTGATATGTAGTAAAAGTTACAGTTTTTAACATGTTTGAACTTAAAAATTAACTGTTAAACTTTTTCTCTTTTTGGTGCCATTAAGAGCAATTTAAGTAACATTTAAGAAAACTTGCCTACAAAAAAAATTTAACTTTTTCTATTTCGTATTTATAACAACTTAAAATATATTTTTTATTTTTACTTTTTAATATATTCTTTCCCTTTTTTTGTTTATTACGAAATATATATAAAAAGTAATAAATACAAAAAATTAAACATATAAAAGTTTTCTATTTAAATATAATAAACTTATTCTTAAAAAAATATATAGACTGTTTTATATATCGCTTCCATAATAAACTTTTATTATTATAATTATATATTTACCATCTACTATTTAATAAATTTTAATCATTTTTATTTTTTAATAAAGTTTTGTTACTATTATTATTTTAAAAAACATCAAAATATAGATAAAATTCTACTGCTTTATATTCTTCCAAATCAAACTCTTCATCTTCTTTATTTTCGTCTTCCGGTACAGTTTTGCCCAGCCGCTTTGCTAATTGTTGTTCTACGTACTTCTCCCTTTTTATTTTTTTATATAATTATTTATAACTTTTAAGAGATATATAAAAAAGTAATAAAAATTAAAATATTAAAATATATAAAAAATGTTTTTATATATATAAATAATATTAACACTTTAAATAAAAATAAATATAAGTAAAAAAGGAAATATTATAATAAAAAATTATTGAAAAAAGGTTTTATATAAAAATATTAATCAAATTTCCAAAATATAATAAAATTGAAGAAAAATAAATTTTAAAAGTAAAAAAAAAATAAAAACTAGAAAAGTTATTTTATATTTAAATATTAATCAAAGTTATAGAAAAAATACTTTTTCTAAAATATTTAAAAGCTTTTAAGTACGTATTATTAAAACTATTAGAAATATAAGAAAAGTTTGAATAATATAAATATTTTAAGGAAATATAATAATAAAAGTATATTAATATAATATTAATAAAACTTTTTTTTAATAAAAAAATTTTCTTATAATATTATAAATATTAAAAGTAAAAAGAAAATATAATAAAAAAGTATTTAAAAAGTTTTTTTTAGTGCCAATATATAAAATTTAATAAAAATTAAATATAAAAAGTAAAAAATTATTATAAATTTTTTTTATATATATAAATATCATTAAAACTTTAAAAATAAATATAAATAATAAGTAAAAAAAAAATAATAAAGTATAAAAGAGTTTTTATTATATATAAATATCTAAAAAAAAAAAAAAAGTAAAAAATTAATATAAAAGTATTAGAAAAAAGTTTTTAATTTTATAATAAAATAAATATTAATAAAAAAGTAATAAAATCTAACAAAAACTTTTTTTATATATAAATATTTAAACTTTTAAAAAAATTAACAATATAAGTAAAAAAAAAATTTTTTATAGAGATATATTTTTAAATAAATATTTTAAAACTTTTAAATATAAATATAAATAACAAGTAAGAAATAAATAAAAAAAGTTATAAAAATGTTTCTTATATAAATATTTAAAAATTATAATAAAAAAATTGATAAAAAGTAATAAATACATAAAAAAAGGAGTAAAGAGACTTTTTATATCTGAATATTTTTAAAACTAATGTAAAGTAAAAAACAATATTAAAGTATTAGAAATTTTTTTTTAATATATTAATATTATTATAATTTATGAAAAATAAAAAAAAGTTTTTTTTATATAAATATTAGAAACTTATAATAAATATAAATAAAAGAAAAAAAAAAGAAAAAGTTTTTGAAAATATAAAATTATTATAGTTTCATATAAAAAATTATGACACATTTTTGTATAAATATTTATAAAAGTTTTAATTATTATTATAAATAATAATATAAAACTTACGAATAATATTAAAAAAACAAAGTTTATTAATATCAACTAAAAAATATGATAAAATGATAATCGATAGTAAAAAATAATATAAATTTTATGATAGAAATTTATCATTTTTATATATATAAATTATATTTATATATATATTCATATATTTTTTCTTATTACTACTATATAAATATATTTTTAATAAAAGTAGATAATAATAAAAGAAATACGATAAAAATGATAATAGTAAAAATAAAATAAACAATTATTAATAAAATTTTATCAAAGAAGGTTATTATTATTTTTATATGAAAAATGTATTAATAAATATTTTTAGTTTACTTTTTTATTTTTATTATATAATAACTATATGAATTTACACATAATAATAATATAGAAAAGAAAAATATAAATTTTAAAAAAAGAAAATAAAAATGAGAATCTTGAAAAAATAATTAACATATAAAAATAAAAAAAACAAATAAGAATTATAATAAAATTATAAATAATAAAAAAATTGTAAAATATTAATATAAAGAAAAAAATAAAAATTTACACGTAATAATAATAATAATAATAATAATAATAATAATAATAATAATAATAATAATAATAATAATAGTAATATAATTTACATGTAAAGAGTCGTTGAAAATGCAGACTTTTTCCCGCCGACTGAAAAACCGCCTAAGGACATCTGCCCGTCCCTCAAAACAATTATTATTATTATTATTACTATTATTACTAAAACTTTTGGAATTATTATTATTACTACTAAAACTTTTATTATTATTATTGTCACTACTATAACTATTATGATTATAATTATAAAATTTTTTATTATATTTATTAATCAAACTACTTAGACTTTTACTATTATTATTATATCCTTATTTACTATACTATCTTATTAGTACATTATTATATTTACTTTTGTTATCATAATTTATATTATTACTACTACTATTACTATTATTTCTTATTTTAAATAAAATTTTATATAATTATCATTACTTTTATATTATTATTTGCAATAAAACAAAATACTAGAAATAATAATAAATATATGTTATCTATATTCAAAAAAAGTTAAATATAAATAGTATATATTATTATTTTTCATGTAATAGTTTTAATTTAAAATTATAAATAAATATAATCATAATGTTAATGTGAAAAAATAAATATGTATTAAAAAAAATATAAAAAATAAAAAAACTTTTATAGTAAAAATTAAACGAAAAATAAATTAAATAAGAAATAATATAATTTTATAATTATAATAAAAAAATAAAGAAAAAACAAAAATTATAAAATTTATTAATAATAGTTATAAAAAATAAAAAATTGATAATAATAATACAAGTTTTAAACAACTTTAACGTGAATAATTATTTAAAGACAACAAATATTATTGAAATAATTATTTTAATAATAATAAGAAATATTAATAGTAATATTATAAAGCAAATAAAAAGTAGAATAATAAAATTTTTTAAACAACTTTTATAATAATAATAATATATAATGTAAATAACAATTATAATAACATAAAAAATACATAAAAAATAAAAATAATATACAACTTTAATATTAATAAATATAGAAAAATAAAAAATTATAATAATAAATATACTATTTATATAAAAATAAAGAAATTATAAGAAAAGTATCAAGCAACTTTAATAATAGTTCTGAATAAATAAAAAAAAGTAAATAGTAAATAATAAAATCCTAAAAGTATAATAATTATCATTTTATAAAAATTAAATAAAAAATAATAATAAAAAAAAACCTGTGAAACAATAATAATTATAAAAAATTTAAAAATTTAAAAAATAATAATAATGAAATATTTTCGACGACTTTAATAATAATTATATAAAAAAATTAATAATAATAATAATTATAAATAAATATAATATAATATATAAACAAATTTCATAAAAAAAAAAATTATAATAATAAATATATTTAAAAACTTTTATAAAAATTATAAAAAAAAATATATAATTAAATTATTTATAGACAAGTTTAATATAAATACTATATAAATATGAAAAATAATTATAATCAAATGTTAAACAACTTCAATATTAATAATTATTATAAAATAAAAAAAAAATAATAAATATTATTATTAAGCAACTTTAATAATAATAATAACAATAATAAGAATAAGAATAAGAATAATAAATATACTGACAACTTTGATATAATAAAATTATACAAAAAAATAAAAATAAAATAAAATGACAAAATCTTAAGCTACTAATAAAAATTCTAAAAAAAGTCAATAAATAAATAAATATAAATATAATAATAATAAAAATATTCAACTTCTTTATGAATAATAATAAAAAATAAAAATAAATAATAATAATAATAAAATAAGTAAATAACTATTATATTAATAATTATAAAAAATATATATAAATATAAAAATGATAATAATGAAATTCTAAACAACTTTTATATTAATAATTATAAAAAAAAAATAACATAATAAAAGTAATAATAATAATAAAATAGAAAACAACTTTCATCTTTATACTTTTAATAATAATAAAATATTTAATAGTAATTAAAAAAAAATAAAATAATTATTAAATATCTTAAAATAATTTTTTTTGAAAGTAAAATATAATTTATACGTTCCAAAAAAATTTATATTTTATAAAAAAATGTAAAGAAAATTTAAATTATTATTACAAAATTTAAAAACAAAATTACTTTCAAAATTTTAAATATTAATACTAAAAGTTATAAAATTAATAATAATTAGAAGTTTTATACTAAATAATAAAAAAGTAAAAATAAAAATTACCAAAAAAAATTAAAATTTTTACAAATAAAAATTAAAAATTTACATAAAAATAGTATAAAAGAAATAAATTTTTTTTGTACAGTAAAAAAAAAATAAAAATTAATTATTATAAAATTTAGTACGAAAAAAAAATTTCCTTGACATTACCAATATTATTAATAATAATAAACTTTTATTTGGAATTTGTTTAAAAAATAATAGATAAAAATAAATCTAATTATTATAAACATTAGTATATCATAAGGAATAATAGAAAAAATAATAAATGAAAAAAAACTTTAAGTATTTTAAAATTTAGTTTTTTAAGAAAATTAAAAAAAATTTTTTATTTAATATAATATTAAAATAACAATTAATAAATAAAAATAAATTTAATTATTATAAAATTTAATATATAAACAAAAAAATAATAAATAATAATAATAGAATAAATTATTATAAAGTTTAGTATATAAAAAGTATTTTGAAAAAAAATATAAATTTTATAAGAAAATTATTTTAAAATTAAATTATAAATAAAAATAAATTTAATTATTATGAAAATTGTATATAAAATAAAAATTAATAAATTTTTTATTTAAAAATAGTTTATTAAAAACATAAATTTATTTATGATAAATTTAATTTATATAAACAATTTATAATTAAAAAAAAGAAATTTTTATTTGAAATTTGCTTAAAAAAATAATTAATAAAAAATTATTTTTTTTTTAAAGTTAATATATAAAAAGATAACAAAAGAAAATTATTAAAAAATTAATTAGTAAAAATATAAAATTTTTATGAAAATTATATGAAATTTGTTAAAAAAAATAAATAATTACTATGGAAATTAGAGATAATAATAATAATAATATATAATAATAAAAAAAGAAATTTGTATTTAAACTTTGTAATAAAAATTTATTAATAAAAATAAATATAATATTTTTTATTTAAAAAACTATTAAATACCATAAAATTAATTTAAAATTTTGTTAAAAAAATAAAGAATAAAAATAAAAATAAAAGAATTTTATTTTAAATTAGTTATAAAATTATTAATAAATAAAAAAAAAGAAATTTCTATTTGAAATTAGTTTAAAAATATCTAAAATAAAATTTAATTTAATTATTATAAAATTTAGTACGTAAAAAAAAAAAACAATAACAAAAATAATTAAAAGAAATTTTTATTAAAAAAATTTTCTTTGTAATATTTATAAAAAATTAATTTGATATAAAATTTAGTACTTAAAAAAAACAATAGAGGAAGTAATAATAAAAGAAAAATCTCGTTTAAAATTATTATTTGATTAGTAACAATTTTAATATAAAGTTTTTCGTGAAATATTATTCTGCTTCCTTTACCTGATTGCAGACTTTTCCTTCAGTTCCTTTTTTTAATTATTTTATGAAAATATATATTATATGAATAAATAAATAATAAATTAAATAAAAATATGTAAGTAAATATATAAATAATATATAAAAACTTTAATTAAAGATATGTATACATAAATAAAATATAAAAAGAAATAAAATATAAAATAGTAAATATATGAATATATTAATAATAGATTAATAAATAAATAAAATATTAAGTAGAAATATAAAAGTATAAATATACAAAATAATATATTATATAGAAGTATAAATAATAAAAGTAACAAATTATATAAGTAATAAACAAATATAGAATTTGTAATGATTAATAATGTAACAAATATATTTTTTATAAACGAATATATAAGTTAATAAAGAAATTAATAAATATATAAACAAATTTTATAAGTATAAATCTAAATATACAAATCAATAAAATAATATATAAATACAAATAAAAAAATAATTGTATAAATAAATAAATTAAAAAATCAATAAATATATGATTATAATAATAATTAAAAGAATAAATAAAAGTAAAAAAAGAAAAAAAAAGAACAAGTTCTTTTTTCTTTTTTCGTTCTTCGGCATCTTCAGCAACGGCAAGTCTATCTACAGAAACACCTTTCCCTTTCGCACGGAATTTTTGTAATTCTAAAGTTTCTTGAATGGTTATAATTCTGAAAAATAAAAAAAAAACTCTTTTTTAATAGTAAATAATAATTTATTTATATAACAACTTTTCAGCTTCATCCTCAATATTGTCTTCATCACACTTATCAATATTTCTTATGTGTTTCGACCTTTTTCGAGTTTTAAACATTAAAAATAAATAAATAATAAAAACAGAGAAGTTAAGAAAAATATTCTTAAAAAGTATTAATAAAATATATATTATGAAAATTAATAAAATACGAACTTCGTTGGCTTTTAAAAAACTTTTTAGTAATAAATGAATTTTTCTGCGCTTCATGAGATCGTTATAAATTATGCGCTTCCATTGGCGAATTTTATTTAAGTTTTTTACTACAGTATATGTAAAAGAGTAGTTTTTCGTATAAAATATTAACGTAAAAGTTTTTTCGGTAACGGTTCACAGGGCCTTAGTGATAGTGACACAATATTAACTATATATATGAAAAATAAATACTTTATTATATCTGAAGAAGTATAAACGTTTGCCTTAATAAGGATTTCACTATAAGTCGTTTATTTCTATTTTTTTTTTAAAGAATTCTTTAATATAGATACAAAATTTATTAAAAAAAATTTGTAATAATTGATTAAGCGAAACTTTCTAATAAAGCCTTTTAAAACTTGAAGTTTTTTAGGTTGACATGCATTATTCATCCTTTTTTAATTTTTGAAGTGTTCTGGAGGACTAGTAGGCTTTTAAATTTATTCCACAGACCTTAATTTAAATAGAAATCACTCTTGAGAATAAATTCATATGCCTAACAAAAAAAAGTTATAAAAGACGTCCCAAAAACAATACTTTTACATATAAAAAGTCTTAAAGTTCTTCAATACGTGGGCATCTAACGTAACTGCTTTATATTAATAACTCCTTTATAAACTTCATTTTAGTTTAAAATAAAGGTAGTTCGCAATGCTTATAAACTTAAATTACTTTAATTAAAAAAGATTTATGCCCTAACAAATAAGGATTTTTTTTTACAATCCTTTACTTTATAATAAAACCGGTAACACTAAAGTTATATAATTAACACAAACTGCTAAATAGATAAATTTATTAATGGAGTTTGAAAAAGTTAAAAAATAATAATTTTGCCTAAACATAAACGAAAGCTCTCCTTGAATTATGTAAACATTCGCAGAATACAAATTTTCAAAAAATTAAAATTAGTTTATATTTAATAGTAATAAGCCCTTTAACATAAAAGGTAATAACTTTATAATATAATTTTAAAAACGTATATAAATTTTTAATAAAATGAGAAATTAAAAAAAACGAGTTAAAATTTAGTTTACCATAAAAATAATAACTATAAACTCTTTAGTATATAAAGTTTAAAATAAGTATAAAAACTTTAAAATTTTTATTAAAATCACCAGAAAGTAAAGAAATGAGGTAAAGAATTAGTTAATATAACGCTTGATGACTAAAATCTCTTCAATTATAAAGCAAATAACATTATATATATAAATGTAAAAAAATAAAAATGTGTAACTTTTTTCAAAAAAAAAAATTAAAAGTAATTAAGTATAAAATTTAGTTTATTACTGTAATATACAAAGTAATAACATTACACATAAATATTTATAGGATCATATTTTATTTTTTTACTTATTATTGATTACTACCGTTTTATATTTATTATTTTACAGGTAATTATTATATATATATTTGTTAGTATTAGTATTTTATATTTTTGTTTTACTTATTATTTGGGCTTTTAAAGATTCGATTAAAAAATGTTTATCAGAAAATTTAATAACTAAGAACTCTTCAATATTATAACAAAAAATTAATTTAAAATCTTGATTTCTTTAAAAAAATTATAATTCAAAAATGTTTATCATAAAATTAAAAAAGATAAATTTAAGATAAAAAGTAAAGAGTAAATTTGTAAAAGTGATCTAATGAAATCAGAAAGTAAAAGATCGATATATAAAAACTAGTTTATTAATAACTTTATTCCAAACAAAAAAAATCTGCAAGCTATCGATAACGACGAAGGGAAAGTGTATTATGGCGCTTCCACGTGGCTCTTCTGCCGGATCCTTTTGTATTGTTAAACAAATGTCCTCTTCCGACTTTTCCTCTATTCTTTTTTCCTGCGGAAGTCAAGCCGCGGTGCTCCCGATGTTTGTGGACTGGAGCGCAAATCCAGTTCATGCGAGGATCGCGCCGAATGGCTTTATGGCTGGGATCAACCATAATCACTTCAAAAAATTTATATGTCGAATCTTGAACAACCCAGTAGGAATTGAGAACGCGTAAATTTCCACAGGCAGAGCCCGCACGCGTTTCTGCTAATGATTGGAGTGATCGCTGCCATTTAAGCTGGTTTACTCCCATGTTAGTTGGTTTTCCAAAAGTACATCCTTTCCGTACAGGGCGCTTTCGGCCACCACGTCGAACACGGACTCTGTAGATCACAAATCCTTCAAAAAATTTAAATTTATAATTAAAAATTAAATCAAGGAAAGGAAAGGAAATTAAAATTGTAATGACTAACCCTGCTTAGCTTTATAGCCAAGCCTGCGTGCCTTATCAGGGCGAGTAGGTCGAGAAGCTCGATGAATGGCAGACAACTGTCGGAATTGCCAAGCTCTAATTCTGAATAAAAAGCGCAAAACGTCGCATTGCTTCTTCTTGTAAAGTTCTTCAATATACTTATAGGCCCCCATGACGATCTGAAACTAAAACATCGATAAAGATAACATAAAGTTAGAATAATTATTACTTTAAAAAAGGAATTTTAGGAAAAGTTAAATATATATAATAAAAGTGTGAAACAAACTAAACGTTTAATTGCACAAAAAAGTAAATATATGCTATAATAACATTAAATGTCCTTTAATTTAAGCTTAATTATAAGCATTCATATTTTTGAAGAAATACAAGCATTTTTCAAAAAAATGTAATTTACTTTTAAAACATTTGACAAATATAAGCATGATTTAAATAATAATAATAAAAAATTATGATTTAAAAACAACTCAAAATAATAAATTTTGTCAAAGTAAATACAAGGTTAAAAGATAAATACATATATATAAAGCCCATTATAATTAAGCTAGTAAAAGGTAACACACATTTTAAAAATACTTTATCCAATAATTTATCTAATAACTATATACTCACCTAGGTATAAATAAGTCAAGGGAACTTAAGGCACCCGCAGGGAAGAAGAAGGTTTAGTAAAAAAAAAAAATTTTAATGGATCATAACGAATGCAACACGCGGTTATGCATGAGATTCATTATCAGATATAAGAAAGTTACGTTTTAGCGTTACTACTAACGCTTTAGAATTATTAATGGTGTTTATTTGTAAAAGTAAATCGTTAACCAGTGGATTAGATTTTATTAAGAAAAAAAATAAGATTTCGTTGTTTTCTTTGGGGGGATCTTTAAATTTTACTTTACATTATAATTGGTTTGGTTTTAAACTTTTTATAAATAGAGTGTATATGTTATATTTTTACGATAATATACAGAAGCTTAATTTTTTCTTCAGTATATAATTACAGCCGTTTTTTATGAACCTTTTTCTTATCTCTTTTTCTTAAACCTTGCATAAAAAATTTTTTATGTCGATTTTTTCGTTTTATTACTTATTTTTTGACTATTTAACCGTTTTATATTGCAGAAGGGGGTTCTTCCTTAAGAATTGATTTGTGTAATTTAATTTACTTTTTTCTCTTGGTAAATCTTTGTTATAATTAAAAACTTTTTGATCCAATGTGGAGCAATAAATATCGGAAAGGAAAGAATGAAACGTGCTTCCGGAGTTGACTTAAAAAATTTGTTTAAATGCGTGGAGTGTGTTTTTTGAGAAAAAAAAATGCTAGTTTACCTTAATTTCAAATAGTTTTGGTTTTATATTCATTTTTTTAAAATAAAATAAAAAAAGGTTTAAAAACTTGAGTTTAGCTTTATTAATTAACTTTTACTATTTATGCTACTAATGTAAAAAATTAAAGCTATATAACTAATTTTTGTTAATAGTTTTCATCGTTAAAGATTTAAATAAGCGAACATTTTAATTAACACGTAAAAGGACTCAATGAAATCTGAAAAAAAAATTTTAAAACGTTTAATCTGAAAAAGCTTAAAATTTCCTAAGGTTTTTAGGGCGGGCAGCCTCTGTCTTCTTTGAAGGCTTCTCTTATTATTATTATATAGTAAAAAATAAACATAGATATAAATAGTTTTTAAAAAGCTCTAAGTATCACTCTAAGGAATTTTGTTAAACCTGAAATGTCTGTTGATTATTTTTTAAAAGATGGGTTTATTATAAAAGACATGAACAAAGAAAACTTTAATGCTAAGGCAATATTCACATAGTACTATATCCTTTTTATATTTATTGTAATAACGAGATGCAGCTAAGCTAATTATAGCTTTTTCTGCTTCATCATGTGTATGTACGTCGGTTTTAGTTTATTAAGTATCTCTTATGGAGTACTTTACGATGCTCAGCTTGATAGTAACTGCCGAGAAAGAAGGTACTTGATATATTTGTCAGGGTTGTAACTTATAGTTTAAATAAGAGTTCTGGTATGTACTCATGAAGCAAAAGATTTTCGGCAAGCAACTTTATGTATTCTTTCATCATGGGGAGCTATGAAGAGTTTTGGTTACTTTAAAAAGCTTGATTATAATAATCATGCTGTTTTAAAGTAACTTTTTGGGACAGTAAACATATAAAATGAACGTAAAATCAGTATTAAACGAATAAACACTGTTAGCAGAAACTGTTTTATAATTTATATTGACTTACTCTGTGTAAGCATTTATGTAAGAAATCTCACAGCTCGTTTTGCTTTCTTTGAATATTATAGTCGATATGTTTATACCATTTTAGTTCAGTATCTATTATTAATCAATCCTTTGTACTTTGGTTTGCCTTCTCTACTTAATAAAGATTTTTTGGTTTTAGAAGCGATATTGTTAATATAACCATTTTTATATATTTAGAAAATAACTATTAAAAGTGAACTATTACGTAATTTTAGAGAAGGAAAAGATCGCTACATTGTGTGCAAAGAGTGCGAGCTCAGTGCCCTGTTGGCGCGGGAAATCAGGCTTGTAGATTGAGAAAAGCGTAAGAATTAGTATATATTTAGGTTTTGTTATATTCTTTATAAGTATAAGCCGCCTTACTTGGAGCTTTACTGTTTTGCTAAGTTCTATTTTTTTTGCTTTTAAATTCAGTTTTACTAATAATTGTTCTTTCATATTCTCTGCTTAACTTAGATATTTAGTCTTACTTTTGCCTTATTTATAATTATTGCTAAGTTTTTAATTTTATTTCAGAGAACGGTGTAGTCATTGCTTGGGTTGTAAAACATATCACTTATGAAAGATAAGGAAGATTCTCAAATTAAAATAAGCTTATATTACGTAGCAAAAATCTTGAAATTTAAAAGTCTTAGGATGCCACATACTCCATTTAGTGGGACCAGGCTTATTGCACTATTAAAACAAAATCTACTTTTGGCATATCCAAAACTTGGAGCTGAAACACGAATTGTCCTTGTTGAATTATTTAGGCAATAATAAAAATATTAAATTGTTTGAGTAAAGAATTAAACTTTTCTATTAAAGATAGCAAACTTATAGGTCTGTAGTCAGCTATACACTTGTAGTAAAATATTAGTGATAAAATGTATATTTTTAGGTTGCCTTTAATTGTTTATTGTGATTTAATTGCTAACTTTACTCGCAGGTAAATGCTTATTTAAAATATAAGATTAGCATATCTGGATGGAATTAATACCGTTTAAGAATACAGTTATAGTTTTCATTCGGACCTGGAGCAATTTTACTGTAAACTTTATACTAATATTATTTACTTTAACCACGGGATCTTTCGAGAGATAACTGGCAATTTTAGTGGCCATACTTGTCATATTCGAAACATAACCTCGTAGAAATAAAAGGTTCTAAAATGCTTACTTAAAAAAAAAAGTTTCAGATTTAAAGGATTATCATATATGGGACTTAAAACACTTTTTATATAAAATATAACTAAAAAGGTCAGAAGCTTGCTTTTGGCTGGCTTTGCGCTAGTTTACTTTTTCAAAAGATTGTTATAGAACATTTAACTAAAGACTTTACTGTTATTCAGCTTGTAAAGAAAATTTCCTTTAGAGGATTTAGCGAGCAACAGGATATTTGCAATAACTGTTAATATGAGAGATAGCTTAGGCGTTGACTCTTTGCTTCTATCAACAACTTAATTAACCTGGCAACCAAAATTTTCAGATTCACAATTTTATTATTTAATATAACTAAGAAAAAAATTTTCCATATAAAAATTTACATACATTGCAAAATCTTGAACAATATATACAGCAAAATTTACTTTTGGTTGTCTTAAAAAAAAAATTTAAATGTATAATAAGTCTACAATTACTTTTGATTTTTGTAACCTTTCTGTTTAATTAGTAACATAATATGTTTCAGTTAACATGAACTAAGGGCTTGTAATTAATAAGAACAGTTAGAGATTCTAAAACAGCAGCTTGTATTGGAAAGATAGAGCGTGCATTAATGTTAATCGAGTAGGTTGTATAGCCTTTCTCAGACGGATAAGTATATTCACGAGGATTAATAAAGGTTTTATTATTTTAGATGAACATAGCCACACAGGAATGGGCACTATGTTAATAGCCTTCCCTTTTTTTAAAAAATGTTTGTCAGTGAAGTTGGTAGACCGAATGAATATAGCTACATTATTTACGTTAAAGTTGTTCCTCATGAAAATCAAGCGAATTTTTTTATTAAATAACTTTTTTATCATCACTCTATTTCCCTTAAGCATTGTGACAACTAAAGTTTTTTTTGTGGCAGGGTTTGTGGTAAATTTCGCCCACAAAGCAATGCTGACCTGTAATTTTTCTAAAACTTTAAGTTTACGAATGCCGTGGTAGAGGTCATTAATATTCCAAAAGATATATTCACTGTCGAAGGGCTGAAATAAGGGCATGAATGTTAATGTGCATAAATTAGTGAGCAAAATATACAAAGATACAAATATCAAAGCTGCGTGATTCATTTAAAGGAATATTTTTTTTGAAAAGAAAAATTTATTTTATAAGAACCGTTTATTAATGTAAAATTTTACCATTACGTTTAGATTAGAAGTGAAAAGTTTTATTTTAATATAGAAATTTGTTTAAAAACTATTTTTAAAATAATTCTATTTCATATTAAATTGAGTTAAAAGTAATTTTTTTCTTTTTAAAAATGAGTAGTTTGATTGAGATTTTTGTTATTTTGTAATTATATACTCGTTTCTTATCGAAGTCATCGGGACTGAACTATTGTAATAAACTTCTATATAAAAAAAATTTGCTTTCCCTTTTAACTGTTTTTATTATTATCTGATACAGTTTTTATTTAAACTTATTCTTCGTACCATGTTATATGCTTTGTTAGTACCGCAACCTCTCTAGAAATTTTTTTTTTTTTAGTAATGAATAATGCAGATGCTCGGTAATATCGAGCGCACATTGCTTAATGTCGCAAATAAATTATATATTGTTATACCGCATTCAGTTCGGCAGGTCTCACAAAAGGTTTAGTGGTCGACTGTGGTGAGTTGTGGTAAGCAACAAAAAAATATGTATGCAACCACAATAATTAATTTTTTTGTTTATGTAAATATATACAAAATATCATGCTATTGCAAAAAATACAATAAAGTCACTCTTAACATTTTTTAAAAATTATAACACTAAAGTTTGCAGTTAACCATCGGCGCTATATTATGAGGTAAAATACATTTTATATATTCATACTTTATTTTTTGTTCATACTATGAAGGGTTATACTTTTAGGCTTGGCGTGGTTAGCTTTTATTCGAAAGGCATTCTCTCAAGCAAACCAACTTCCTAGAAAATTGGGCACTTTCAAAGGAGCGTTGGCCCATGGACTTAATTCTAAAGAGATAATACTTCTTTCGGGTAATAAAATTAGAATCGACAACTTTTACTATAATGCGGAGAGCCAAGACGCGAACTGGATTGTCTCAAATTCAAGTAAAGTGATAAGTGAGTATCCAAAACCAGCTCTAATAGACAGTGAATACTTTATTATTGAAAAAGAGGACGAGAGAAAAATAGGGGCCTACAAAGGTGAAGAAAAAATTATTGAAACAGAAAAAAACTTCAATCATTATCAATTTCTTGCTTTGTGCGATGTAAAAAATAACACTGTTTTTGGTTATATACCACTGAAAATAACGGAAACAACCATTAGCTTCCCAAGAAAGTTAAGCAACTTTCAAGGACTAAAAGCTCACGGCCTTAGCTCCAGAGAAGTGGTTGTAGAAAATGAACACAAAATCATAATTCACGAATTTTACTATGACAATGAGCTGCCGGACATTTACTGGGTGCTTACAAACTCTGATAATATCGGAACATTAAACCCACAGCCAGCGTTACACAATGCTGAATTTGTAAAGATTCAAAGAGAAGGTGTAAAACCTTACTTAGGAGAAACTCGATATCTTATAAGTAAAGAGAAGGATAGTTTTATAAAATATAAATATCTGGCATTATATTGCATTAAGTATAAACGTATATTTGGTTACATTGAACTTGAAATCTTAAAAAATTCAAATGAAATGGGATTACAGCCTTCTTTGCTTTTTCTGTTTTTTAGTTTATTACCTTCTATTATTAACTTTTAAAAAGATTTAGTAATGTAAAGTAATGGAAACTTAAATAAAGCTAATATTTCCCTTTCTCTTTCTCTTTTTCTTTTTTTTTTATCTAGGTGGGTCCAAAGCTCATCTGTTATAAAATTTTAATTAACTAAACAAGAAACAACGATACGAATTCTTACGCCTCGCTTAACAAGATTAACTTAAGGAATCCACTAAATTTGGAAGGTAGTTAGAACGTTTAACCATAAGTAGTTTAGCCAATGTAATCCAACATCTCACCCAGACAAGAAAAGAGGTTTACTTTATAAATGCTAGCTAACCAAAGGAAAACTAGACATTTAAAACTAGCAATATTCTCCAACCTGGTAGCTTGCTTCTTTTGGCTTAACTTGTACATTATATTCAAATGAACGATCAGACACAGTGAGCTATGAATATATATTGTTATCGCGCTTTACTGATTTAGTTTAGGGAGGGAGAACTTCATAGTCGGCTTTACGCACGATTCTAATAATCTACTCTTAATAATGGTAATTTGAGTTCTGAAGGGTTATGGAAAAACGTGCTATATTTATTCTATGCAACTTAGCTGTTGTCTTGAGCGCTAGTCTGTTGGTACGTGGTTGATATAATAGTTATTTGCTAATTAAAAAGCTAGCGTGAATCTAGACTTTTCTAGAGAAGGCTTTGATTTAGGCATAAAATTCTACATCATTGAAGTGACAGGTTTGAACTGACATTAGAGTTTAACTTAGATTGAGATGAAATCATTTGTTAACTGGGAGTAAGCCTCGATCTTCTTTGGTGCAAGAGAGTGTCAATTGCTAAGTGATTAAGTACGGTTATAATTAATTCTGTAGCTAAGGTTTTGATTACCTCTTTTAAATTATCAGTCCTATTGTCGTGAGCGGTATTATAAGAGAAACAAAACCTAAATAAATTCCAAAAATAACGAAGCAATGAATGAAATATACCAATGAGAAATTCATTAGGAGCCAATAACCTTAATACCAGAATTCCACATTACCAAGAGAGAACTATTCTACCTAAAATATTAGTTCCCACCTAAAGAATCTAAGTAAAGATGAGATTAAATGATACTAGCACTCTTCAAATGCTAGATAACTGGCCTTTCCTTCTAAATAAGAATGAAAAAAGGAAAAACTAGTAGTTTTCCCTAGTAGTTTTCCTCTCTTGCGAACAATGCTCACATTTGCTTCATTTGCGAATGCAAGAAGGGGGCTTCCGACTTAAATAAAACGTGTATTACACTCAAGTAATTAACAAGAGAAAAATATTGTTTCTGTGTTGAAGTTGATAAGTAGTCTGCATCCGAAAATTTCCGTAAAAATATAATTCAGTTCAAGAAATTAGGCATAGGAATGCAGAGTTATAAAGAAACGGGGGTAATCCGTTTTATTATTAATTATTAGGGAGGATCTTGAGTTAATTATAATTAACTTTGTTATAGACTTTATAGTGCTGATTTAAAAAAAGAGATTCTAGGTCAGGGTTATCTAATTGTACTATTCTCTTTAATATTCTCATTATTAATGTCAACAAGCCTAAATATATTTTTTTATCTATCTCAATATATATAGTAAATAAGAAATTAGGTATTGAAACTTTTGTGAGATTTTTATATAGTCTATATTTTCAAATATGTTCTAGAGCGCTGAAATGAAGGACGGGCTCGGTCAAAAAGGGGTGCTTCGTAGGCAGATAATTAAAGTTTACAATAAAGTCCGTTAAAAATGCTAAAATATCGCGTAAATTTTAAGAAATGAAAGCTATAAAGATCTTAATGTTCATTATACTTATTGAAAATTCGTTGGGTTAATGTTTGCAAAGACCTCACAGTAAGGCACTTTTATTAATTCTTACATCACACAAAAGGTTAGGGTATCCTTGCTTTACAGAAGAACGATATTTCTTACCGAGAGTTGCCACAGGAAATTTGATTGATATGAAAAGGAAGTCTCTCAAGGTAATAGTACTATATATATCACGCGGGCAGCTCAAATTATTTCACTTATATAACAGAAGAGGCAATAAATGATTAAAAAACTTCAACATAACAAATGAAAAAAGTTGCACTTTTATTTCAGTATATTTGGAATTCTTGCATAAAATTCTGACCTTTGAGCTTGCCTACGATTTTCACTTAATTTTTTATTACGTGGGTTAATATCACAGGAATAAAATTTCAAAAACTATTTATTTTAAATGGAAAGGTGTATAAAGCAGGTTCATCTCGATACAAAAGTTTTTTAATAATTTTTTTATTGTTTTATTTTTGAAAGACTGCCTTTCTTTCACCCCAACAATAGTTTATTAAATTTCTGTGTAGTGTATATTTTTATATTTATTTCACTAATTGTTTGTAAAAATTTTTAAAAAAAAATTCTTAATAGAGGACAGTTACTTTGGAAGCGGTTTTATACCCATATTAACGAATTCTGAACAGTTGATAAAGAAAAAAGGAAAGCTTTATTCTTAAGAAACTTGCAAGTGCTCACGTAAAAAATTAACAATTCTAAGGTTAGTAAGCCGCCTGCAGTAGTTGACAGGATATTTTTTTTTTTTTAAGGATTGAAAATGTGTAGAAAAAATTGATTTGTGAAAAAAAATATATTTTGTAGATTTGCGTTCTGCAATACTCTCTAATAGTTGTTTGTTGTATAACTAACAAGATTGACCAGCAATAATTTTTTTTTTCGCACTTAAACGCGAAAGCTTCTACGCAAGTGTATATTATATAAGGATTATAAAAAAAATTGAGAGCACATTGCAGGTGCTTTTGTATGAGCAGTTCATGCACCGAGTGCCACCATCTTCTATCTTCTCTTTTTTTCTGTACGATTAATTTAGATGCCTCTAGGGAGTCCACAATTACCAAATAAATTATAAAGGGCTTTAAATTTGTTGAAAATCTTTATTATATCACTCTAAAGTTTATAATATATTTAGTAACTATACCATATCATTTATTGTATATAGTTTATAACTTCTCGAGGAGTTTCGGCATGTAAAATAACACACATCAAAACATTTAATACGCCTTTTATCAATAATAACAGTTAAGGGCGGCTACAATATTAATTAATTTTGAGGCGAAAGGTGCTAAAGGGGATCGTTCACTCAACAAGGCAACAAATATAATCTATCGTCACCGACGGCATTTGCTTAGGCAGCACATTATGCCGTCGAGCGGGATACCTTTTTTCAGTAAAGCCTTGTTCGGCGCTCGCCAATTAATATATCCTTAGCTCCTAAGCATGCGAAAAGAACAATATTTAATTTGCCTGGCATGTAGTGTCGTAGTTAAATGGCGAGTCATAGTCAAGCATGTACAAGTTTGGCAACACCCGAGTGTTACCAGTAGCGCCTAATATGATGAAAGGCTCATGGAAAAACTCGGTATATTTGTTACAATTTGTGAAATAACGTGTATAAAGCATTTATATATATAAAAGCAAGTTCTGTAAAGGTTTGAGGGTAATTACCAGCTTACATAGTTATTAATGTAAGGAGGGAAAAATGATATTGTATGCTAAAAGTTTAGAAAATCGCTGTATTCACGTTATAATAGGTGGCCCACCAGACCTTTGTGTGAAGAAACCACCTTCATCAACGTTATAGACAAAGACAATTTAAGTTTTAGTAGGTATAACGACTGTAGAGTATTTGACCTCATAATTTTCCGTCCTGCACCAGTCAAACTCAATATATTACCAGCACCTTCATACCAGTCAAAGGAAAATATGCATGAAGACCGTAACACCCAAGGCTAGTCTTTGCCATGTGCGCCAGACACCACGGGCAAAGGAAACGCAATTGTGCTCATTGAGATTCTACAAGCCGACTCTTCCAAGCAAGTGCTTGAAGTAACGATTCTCACACAGAACAGCTTAAAGATTGATTATATAAAGAATAGAAAGATTCGAAGAATTTAACCTTCTGAAAACCTAAAATTTGTACTGCCTTGATGCTTTGCAGAGCTGGCAGAAATATAAGAAATGTGATGGATGCCCCATACAGTCAAGGTGGCTAAAAGTTTCAAAGTTACATAGTGAGGAAAGTAGAATAAGGGCCGCTTATTGCCTAAAAACCAATGTAAGTAGATCTATTTTTTACGTGAACAGGTTAGTCGTCATAAAAAACTAGCAGGTTGTTAGACGAGTGGTGTACGATATTTACAAAACTTTAGTGGAGAGCGGGATAATCTTTAATAGGACGCCGTTTTTTCTACTAGAGTGTTGTAAGTCTTTGCAGTGTTTTTCGGTGTAACTCACGATATATTTCTCAACTAGAAGATAGTTTTTGAACATTTGTACTTTTGTAAGTTGAACCTCGCCCAACTCCAAACAACGGGGAGCAGCAGCGCAGAAACTCGCACTTGCCCAAAGGATCTGACGGTAATAGCACCGTCAGCATAATTGTTCTTCCAAAAATTTTTATTTTAGATTACCTAGGTTCCAATAGATAACACGTAGAAAAAAAAGTTATAATATTTTCTTATCTAGTAGTATATATAAAGCTACTGCACGTAAAAGTGCAAAATTCAACTGTAATTGTTGAGGTATCATTCTTTTCTCGTGCATACCTGGAATTTGATGACTTCGTGTTAATAGTTTGCATAAATTTTACAAAAGTAGATACCAGTTCTTAATTTTTTACTTTATTTGATGCTTCCTTTTAAGTTGTGGCCAAGATTGTGCTACAGACTCGATCAGTATTTGAAGGTTATATAGTTTTTCAGATTCTAATTTTTCCAATAAATTTTTAAAAAATTGGTCGCTTTACTACTTTAATTGTGGAGTCTGTTGAAATGTTATTATAATTATTAGTTCTTTCCTATTTAAAAAAGGCGTTCACACTCTTACTATTAATGTTATAATAATTATTATAATATTAGTATAATTATTACTAATGTCACTAATATTTTAGTTTCTATTGTTTTCCTCACCAATAATAAGATAAATTAGGGGGTTGGCTATCTTTTTTAACTTTTTCTTATCTAGAAAGCCCAAGATATATTTAAGAGTTAAAAGGGAAATAGCTTTTTACTATAATAATGACTTTATTAAGGTTAATGCTTTACGCCCATTAAAATTATTCAATATTGTTAGTTTTGAAAGCAGAACTCTTTTGATTTGTCGTAGCCTTCCTAAATTTTTTTCGGAGTTTGTTGTTTCCTTTAAGCAAAGTAACTATAAGTTTTTGTTAGTCGCTATCGAGGAAGGAATGCTCGTAACCCTTAAAAAATTAACCATGGTATTGGAGGAATTTACGAGTAAAATTAAATATATTTGTATATATAATTAAAAAAAATTTAAATCAATAAATTCCGCAAAAAAGGTGCACAAGCTATTTAGCTCAAATGTAGAAGAAAACAGTTTAAGTATACGTTGAGTTTGGCCTTTATTATAAGATATAAAGCTTAATACTTTTTATTTTAAAGCTCCAAAGTCTTAACTCTGGTATTTTACCAACCTTTAGTATTTCTTAAAGTAAGTTAAAAGTTTTTTTAATTTAAAATAATGATAGCTTCAAAAAATAAAACATTACAAATGTAAACTACTATTTTATAGTTATTTCAACAGAAAAAGATATATTTAACTTATTGTTACCGAAACTAAAGCAAACTACAAAGCACGAAGCCTTAAATAGCAAAATTGGAATTCTTAAAACACTTATTTAGTTTAACGGTTTTGATTCGGTTTAGCTCAGTTTTTGTTTTTATTTGTTTTTTATTTTAAATAACTCATTGATAACCCTTATAAAATAGTGGGTTTACAAAATCTTTAAAATAATTATACTAATTAAAACTTGAAATATTAACGACAAACGTTGGTTTGCCCCTTTGAAAAATTATACTTTATTAATCTTTTTTTTATTACTTTTTAGATAGTATCTCGTGAGTTTTTTATGATCATCCTATTGACCTTCTATCTTATGATATATAATCCTCTACTCCACAGTTAATTTTCTTATAGAGGATTTTCAAGAGTCCGCAACTAAGACTTCCTTTGTAGCTCTTTTAACAATTGCTTTTTTATTGTTATGCGCTGTTAAATTTCCGTAAAACTTTAATAATTATGGAGCTTAGGACATATCAAAACTTATAAAATTTTATTTAATTAAAAAGGAAAAAATCCTAATAAGATTACAACTTATAAACTTATTCTACTAAACCAGCTATATTCGAAATTTATAAAGGTAAGCAATCTCCCGGCAGGGGCTCTGTGTCACATTTTTCTCGAATAAAACTTTTGTAAGATTATTCGCCAACTCATATATTACAATATATTATTCAACTAAATAAGCCTTAATATTTAAATTAAGGAAAGTGCATTAGTTTGGAATGTACGAAAGTCTTTTACGTAGGAAAAACCCCAACAAAAATTGTTACAATTTTTAAATTTATAAACTTTTGGTCAGTAATATATACTATAATTGAAAGATTAAAGTAACTTAAAGTAAAGAAACTTTACGGTGAGTCAGCGACTTAGAAGGAACAGCTTAAGTGGTAATAGACGGCGTTTTATGGGAAGCAAAATACACGAAGGAAGTTAATAACAAAAGCTTTCTACCATTTTTTCAACTCTAACATAGAGGACCATCTTCATATCATTTAAAAATTCTCTTGTGATTACAGAAGGAAAGCCTACGCATTCTTACAAAAATGCGGCAAAAATATTCGTAACAGAAATTTTTAAAGCGAATAAACAATACTTTATTTAACATCCATCCACAGTTTAACTGTAAAATTCTTCTTCGTCGCGTATGGAGGGGTAAAGAGTTTTTTTAACAGTATCTAGTCTTTTTTGAATAACTCTTTTCCGATAGTAATAAATTATTGTAAAACCACCACCTATAATAAGTGCGCCTCCAGTAACCGAAAATGCAATAATCTTCTCTCTTGATAATGACTTAGTACTTATTTCTGAATCGTTAGAGGTTGAAAAAATGGCCTTTTCTTTTTCGTATGAACTAATATTCCCACTGAAGTCAAGAGAAAAAACTGGTTTCGCCTTGGTAGTCGTTAGCTTATTGAGAGTTTCCGCCGGAATACTCTGGTCCTCCTTACTCACAGAAAGTACAGTCAACTTATTACTTGTTAATAATTTGTTGCTTTCTTCTGTCTTATTAGAAGCAGAAAATGTGGTTACTCCACTCTTAATTGTGCTATTTGTTTCTAATTCTTTATTTTTTAAATCATAAGAAACTGAATTCATTATGTTAGTGCTTTGCATATTAAGAGTTTCGAACGACACTGACGGCATACCTTGGTTTTGATCATTCTCCCTGTTTAAAGAGTCCCCAATGTTAGTATCAAGGATGTTCACATTAGAAAAGTTAAAAGTCGGATACTCAGCTTTTTGTTCTTCCACGGTTTCTACTACCCCGTGGTGTTCAAAGCTTTCGTTTTTTATAGAAGCAACGGGAGAAAGGGAAGCTGGAGATGTCTGCAGGCTTGAATTGCCTAAAAAATTTCCAAACGGCGTAGACGACTCTACGTTTTGTATATCAGTTTTCTTAGTCTCTATAGGCTCTTTGTTTAGTTTAACTTGGTCGCTTCCAATTAAAGTTTTATTTTTTTCCTCTATTGGAGTTGGAATCCCCAATATTGAACTTTGAGAATTATTTTTAAGTGCCCTTAATGAGTCATGCTTAAACATTGCATCTGTTTTTTCCATGACCTTATCTGCATAATGCGACTCTATTTCCACTTCGTCGCCTTTGAAAGAGGTGTCAATTCCAGCAGTCTTTTGTAGTAGAGCAGTGGGCCTCGTTTCTTTAGTGAAATTATCGTACTGAAAAAATCTTGTTACCAATGAATTATTTAAACCTTCATAGGGCGTAAGTTCCTCCTTGCTGTCATCCATAGCTCTTGTTTTTATTTCGCTAGCGTCCAATTCAAAAATATCCACGAATGGAGAAGCAACTGCATTTGCATTAAAAACACTCCTTCTAACATTGCTCTTCCTCTCGTCCCATTGACTTTCAGCGTTTTGCAGTTTTTTCACCCCGGGGGCTATTTGAGTTAAGTCTTCAGGAACAAGTGATGAAGATAATATTGCATCATTAATATCACTATTTACTGGAGTCGAGATAATATTTAAGTAAGCAACTTTAGGGATAGAGACGTTAACGATTGTAACTATTGTCGGATCGGTAGTCGAAACACCACTTAGCTGAATTTTTTCCGTTAAAGAAGTGTTTATTACCCTCAGGAGAATATTTGTGTCATACTTAAAATCCTTACTTTTCGATAGTTCCAAAGGGGTGTAGTACTTGCCTTTCAACGTAACAAAAGCTGAAAACGATTGCAAATCAACTATGAAGTTTAACGTTAATGATACATTTTCCGTTAAATTTAAACTTTTAAAAAACGCAGACTCAACGGGCATCGCTAACTCTCCCACTTTAAATTCTGAATTATAACTAGCACTGCCTGCCAAACCCGTGCTGCCGGGGTCTTTACCGTTAGCGATACCCATTAAGCAGCACAGAAACAGAGCTCCAGACCGAGACCAGAGATCATACATCTTACGAGAGAAACTGAAGATTAGCCCACCAGTTAAAAGTCGAATGGTTTAAAGCTTTAAATATACATTTTAAAATAAGAAAAAATGGCATCTGATAGAGTTAAAAGTAAAATCTTAATATCGCTTTTTCTCCAACCAGCTTTTAAAAAAAAGTGCTGCCTTTAACCTTCTATATCATTAGCCAACTAACACTTAAAGAAAAGCAGGTTTAAGTTAAACTGCGACTACAATCCATTTACTTTCTTAAAAAATTAGTGAGAACGCTTGATCACGCCAGCTTGTTTTTTACTAACTGTGTACTCGTTAATACTTTCAAGTTATTTATCGTGGAAAAGATTCAATGTTTCTCTTTTACTAATCCTTAAGTTATAAATTTTGTTTTATGAAAATATAATACATAACCAATAAGGTATCTATAACGTCATTTAATATTATATCTCTGTGGACTTATTATTTTAATTAAATAGCAAAACCTTTTAAATATATATATATTTCATCGAACTGTCAAGGGGTCAACTGAACTAAATTGATTGTTTTTGCACCAGCAAGCTGTAACTGTAACAACTACTAACAATGTTAACTGGGTAAAGTATTAAAGTTTCATAATATTTTTTTAAAAAAAAAAGGTTATATATCGTCATTGCTATTTGTTTAAAAGTTCTTATTTTTTTTAAGTTTTGACTCAAATTAGCCGTTTAATAAAATAATATGAGTTATCGAGCAAGACCATTTATCCTATTTAATCATTGAAAGTCTAAAATTTACATTTAATTTAAGGTTGTTGAACACATTTATTGTAAATTTAGGTGATGGGAGAAGTGGATATATAATTTTAATTCTTAATTTTAACATATACACATATCATAAACGACAGAGAAATTTGTTATTATAACCATTAGTGTCAAAATTACTAACACTAAAAAGCGTGGGGTTTGTAAAATAAGAAGTTTTGCCAGTAAATGAAAAAATTACTTTCTAATAATGCTTTTCTTATTGCTCAGTGCTCGTAAGTAACCTGGATATTTTATTCATATTTTTTGGTCCATTTTATATTTATATTATAAATAAGATAATTTTAACTTAAGTAATAATTTTTATCACGCTTAAGATTTTTTTTTTAACTCATCTTTTCGTAAAAAAACACTAAGGAGAACTCACTCACCTTAATTAGCATTACATACGTAATTAAAGTTAGATATGAGATTTATTTATGTGCAAATTTCTTGCCTACATAAGACAAACTCGCCATAACACTTTAATTACAAAACTACACACGTTTAGGTTATTTTACTACAGTACGAAGAGGAAATGCTTTATATAAATGTTTACTTTACTTTACCAAAATAAAATTAGTGAGGGCGTTTTTCTGTTAAAAGACTAAACGAGTTCGGACGAGTTGCAATAAAGAAAGAATTCTTATATATAGTAGTTTGGCGTTCAAATTAAATGTCTCTATAAAACTTTAAAAGAAGACTTTTGTGCTCTCTAATTGATTTAAAACCTTAGTTGATAACAAAAAAGTTAGTATATAATACGTTATAACCTAGTCTTCTATTTATTAAAGTTATTTTTAGATATGGTTATTCATGGTATAAGTATAAAACATATAAAAATGCGAAGAGCTGTTACAATTAAAAAAAAACAAGAACGCCTATACAAACATTTTTAACTACAAGACGTTAATAATTTATACTTCCTACACGAGTTATATCAATTAGGTCTGCTATTAATTGAATTATTATACATCAATTAATAGTACCATAGGTTAATACAAATTGTTTGTGATAGACATTACCGCTCTCTAACTCAAAAAGTAAGAGAGGGGTTAAATTTTTTAGTGCTGTCAGCCATAAGCCGCTTAAACAAAACGACAGTGAACAAGTATATATCTTTATATATAAAGTTTTAAGTACAAAGCAGTTCATTAAGTACTTAAAACTCTCCCACTGAATAGTTTAGTACAAATTAAAAACAGTTATTTCCAAACTTTTATAAGCTCTGACGACAAAAGATTATGGTGGACATTGTTAAATTATGATTACGAACGGGTTTTAGATGTTAACAAATTCTCGAGATAAAAGGAAACTATAAAGTATAATAACAATAAAAGTACGGAAAGATGAAGTGGTTAGGTATGTAATATAGGTATTAGCTTCTCTCCAAATTTTAATAATAACGAATGCAGCGCTTCATTTGAGTAGTAAAAATAGAGGTCTACGTATTCTATATCAAATGTTTTTATTTCATAACAGCTACATAATTTAAACGTCTTACATTTTACTAACTTTTTAAATCCGAATAGTGGCAGTTTAAATGGTAATTATAAAACAAAAATGTTCCCTAACTTTTTTGAAAACTACAAAGCAGTGAGTTTTGGCAGCAGTAATTGTAGAATCTCTTTTATTATACGGTAAGCAAGTTAGCCATGCTCTTCACCGGACACGCAGATAATACTTTTAAAGTTTAATTTAAAGTTATTAAATTTAGTAATAAACAAAAGTAATTAAACTGAAACCGATGATGTTTATTAATAAATAGTCGAGATAATTTAAAAAATCAACTTATTTTAAATAAATATTTAGAAAAATGCAATCAAGCTAACAGCTTGACAATGTAGTAATATTGTATTCCATATCAAACAGAACTTGATTTTATACACTACGTTATCATTCATATAATATTATTATATTATTTACAATATATATTATTTAAATTATATTCATATAACATAATTTTTTTTCAAAGAAAATGTAGAGGATTCTAGTTTGAGTTGCTATTATAAAAAATTAGTTAAAACATAACACTTAATGTCTTTCGATCTTTAGCTCTTTACATTTACGTTAGGCTGTCTTATTTTACCTGAAGCGCATTTACATCAGTAATTACGTGATATATACAAAGTTGCGTAAAAGTTTTGCGAACAGTTTTGCTATAATTTTATAAATAATAAAGATTCCACGCTTTCATGTTCGCTAGTCATTACACAAACAAAAGACGATTTTGCCAATAGTTAATATGTAAAATTAATAAAAAAAAAACAAAAACCAGTTAAAAATGGACTGCAAACAAACAATAATGAACAAAATTACAGGTGTTAACCTAATATTGCTCTTTATAGAAGGCAAACAGATGTATAAATGAAACTACGTAAAAAAAATAGTTTATAGAAGTTTAGAATTTATAAGTAGTTTGCATAAACGTATACCATAGTAGTTTAATAAAGCGTTTGCTTTCGTAATACAAACTTTTAAACTTAATTTCAAAATGCTTTTATGGAAGTTGGGACTCTCCTCCTCCAAAGAACAGCTTTGAAACGCAAGATCCAACGGTTAAAATCCTTCAATGAAAGCGAACGCTATGTAGATTAGAATGTGTGAAAGGGTACTGCTTTACGGTGTGGACAGTTCTACAATGTTAAGAAAACTTTTAATATTATATATATATATCATTTTTTAACTAACTGGGTAAAGCGGGTAATTCAATAAAAGTTTTGTTGTAATCCGGGCTGGTGCATGAGCACATTTTAGTTTCCCTTCCAGCACTGACTTATCACCTGAAACGTTTGTAATGTAATTTTTGTATGTTTATCTATAGGTTTACATCCATTAACCTATTTATTTTATTTTTTTTTTTCTTTTTTTTTGTATATAAGCCGAATAGTAAATTTTATAACCTTAGTAAAACAATTTTTTAGTTTGGTGTGAACCAAAAGGCAGAATTAAAAGAAAAAGGTTAAGTATTTATTGATTTAATAATGGTAGTTCTTGGTGCTCGATTGAGTTAAAAACTTCGAATACTCGAGCTCTCAATCAGGAATGATTGCAGATATATTACAAATAGCAATCAGGGTGTCATTATTTTTTTAAATTAACAAAAAAAAAAACTAGCACCTAGGCGCGTCAAGTGGGCGGGGATAAGGTGCCCCGTCCCATGGCTCGTAAATAAGTTCGCTCACCAGCAGGCGATTAGTGTGCCTAGTGAGTCTGTCGTAAAGGACCACGGCATGGCGTTGGAAGACAATGTTTAAAGGGACCAGCTGAAGGTCCCGGTGAGCATCGTTTCTCACAAACCACGGTGCCTTCGGTAGGATAGGCAGCCATTTGTGCTGTCGCACTGGAAGTGCACACCTACTGCAGTGGAGTCGTAGGTCCAAGCAGCAGACGCTTATGTCATTATTGGCTGGATGCAGGACAAATACAATTGCCATTTGTTTTGCGGAGAAAGTTTACTCTTACCGCAAAGTAAAGGATAAAGCACCTTGGTTACTACCTTGACCCTCGCCACTACATAGTCCACGTGAGGCCGCCAGGAAAATTTGTTGTCGTGATGACTCCCAAGTATTTCGCTTGAGAATGCCATGGCATCTTCACGCCATTAAAGTTAAGGGCACCGAAAAAGGGACTCGTCTCCTTGAAAGTAATACGGCTTTGCTCTTCATCGCATTTATAGTAACCTTCCAATCACGGCACCAGACAGCAAGGGCGTTAAGATTGCGCTATAGATGCTTGCATAGCAAGGTAGGAGACTTCAAAGATGAATATACGGTCGTATCATCAGCATAGAGGGAGATTCGTGTGTGTGGATCGGACAGCAAAGGCGGGTCGCTCAAGTAAATTGCAAATAAAAGGAGCGAGAGAGGTGACCCCTAAGGGGACCCCTGCTGTCAGAGATCGAAGCGGTGACCGGGTATCCCCCATGCGCACGCTGAAGACGCGACAATTCAGGTAAGATTTCAGCACGTTATAAAGGCCATCTGGGACGGATAACGAGCGCAGTTTGTGCAAGCAGACCTTCATGCCAAACTTGATCAAATGCCTTTTCAAATGTCAAGGAAGACAGCGCCTCTTGCCCTCTTATAGTTAAAAGCCGGGTGGTTCATTCAGTTAAGAGGGGGAGCAGCTGGGTCTTTGAGTGGGCCCTTGCCGTAAGCCAGATGAAAACTCCGGTAAAACTTTCCAAGCGTCAACTACTTCTTTAAGACGGCGCAGTAAAACGGCCTCATCCACTTTGCCGGCCGATGACAGTGGGTTAATGGGTCAGTATTTGCTAGATGCTAATTCCGGCTTAAGTGTTTTTGGTAGCATCACAACGATCGCCGCTCCATCGAGCCGGTAAGGCGCCAAGAAGCATAGAAGATGTTATGAGGTAAAGATGCTTCATCCCTATTAATGGCATTTTCTTCAACATCTCACTAGTGATGCCTCCGGGGCCAGGCGCTTTGACAATTACTTTCACCTCGTCAACATTGACTAGATTAAGTGGCTCGTAGTTAATGGGAAGGGAAAAAGGTTTAGTATAAAGTTGGTGTTCTTTAGATAGTAGTAAACAACAAATCTCTAACTTCTTTTTTTATCATATTTTGGGGTTGTTTGAGCATGTCTGCACCTAGCGTATAAAAAAAAACGTATTACCAATAAGAGCGTATAAGCTTAGATTAAAAAGAAAAGTCAAACTAAACGGTATAAAACTATTTTGTAAAATAATTCGCTTGTTGCTTAGTATGGGGACACAGAAACTAAAGACTTTTTAAGGGAGTTCCTTCTTCATTCCTTTTATAATTTGGGAAATAACTTAGTAGTAAAGATAAGCCATAACGTCGTCTATAGTATATCAGTGAAAAATAATAAACTGTGTGCTCCTATAGTTCCTCGCGTAGCCGTCTCCACTATGAGTTGCCTGCATTCGTGTGGGCGTTATATGGCTACCACTAAGGTCTCGAGCAATAGAGAAGTTGAAGTTTTAACTCTCACTATTGCTCTTCTCTCTTTATTTGCGTAGCAACCTTTAGAAATAGTTGCAATTCTTACATTAATACTCATTGATCTCATCAAAACACGTATATTTTTATTATTTTAGTCAGAGTAAGGGCTGTATCGTCGTTGAATTTTGTTAAACCCAAATTTGTAAATATAATATAGCTATTTTTGTCTAGATTTATTTTTTAAGTGAGGTAATAGAAGCTGCTACAAATTCATGACGGACACACCCTAGGTTGTGGAAAACTATAGTTTTCCTGGGGGGCCTCCATTTGAAACCGAGGTAATTTATTTCGATCTAAAAAAGGCCAATCTTTTTTCATCCATTATTAATTCCTCTATAAATATTTATTTCATGTGTACGTACTTTTTATTTTTTTTTTGGTTATTGTTATTTTTAATCAGACTGTTTGCGGGAAAGCTCACTTACAAGCTAAGCGACGGTGCACTTACCAGTCGTTTATGTCGTAATGGACTTGAAGTTTGAAATATTCAGAAGGAATTGGAGCTTAAGGAAGAAAGTAAATATCAATTCTAGAAAATTTTTTGAAGTTAGGCCAAAACCTTATTTTTTAAGGTTTTAGATTGTCAAAGACCTTGAGGATTGGTGTTTCTTACCTATTCGATAAAACTTTAAAAGTTAAAGTATGTTAAAAAACAGTATTTTATAATACTATATAGTAAATATTTTATTTTTATCATTTTTATTTTCATTTTTATTAACTAGTATTTCTCACAACTGATATTATTGTTTGATATTAAAATAACATTGTCGCTTTCTTTTCCCGTCGAATCTGCTTTAAATTTTCTAAAAATAATACAGATTAATAATAACTGCAGTAAGTGACTCAGTTAACCAAATGGGAATTTAGTCTTAAACAATTACTCTTTTGGATAACATCTAAACTTTTTAAAAACCAGTAAAAGTCGTATAGTAATCCCGAAGATCATTATTAGGAGCGAGTGCACCAAAAAGTTTACACTACCTTCTAAATGCTTCATTATAATATTCTCTACTTTCACATTTTAAGATTAAATGATATAAATATTAAGGGAAACAAAAAAGGCAAATATGGGTTTGGGATAAGTAAAAAATTTACTTAAAACTAGTACTAAATTATTATTGTTACAGATATGTAACTTCTTTACTTCTGCTTATCTTTTTACAAAAATTAAAATTAAACAAGGTAACTGCAAGTTTCAAAAAAGTTTTATTACAAGTTAAAATAAAGGACTTTGAATAAGTTTTTCAATCAATATCTAAGTAGTTTTTTATTGATGATAGATTTTCGCGTACAAGTAGTAAACTATACGTTGGCTTTATAAAGAAGTATTATCTAATAAAAAACCATAAGGTTAGAATGATACTTAACCGAACACAATATACTCTTTAAGGGGCGTGTTTAAAACTTTATTTAAAACAAATTGTAAATAAATTTATATAAAAAAGTTTTTTATAAAAATAACTGATATACTGAATGAGGATACAATTATAACTCTCTTTTTTTAGTAGCAGTTAACAAGTTATTCAACTCAACAGGCTTACCTAAGAATATTATTTTCTTTATCAGTCTTTTAATAAATTATTGTGTTAACTTTCAAATTTTCAAGTTATATCTTTTAAAAATGTTAACTAAGAGTTTCACAAAAGTTATTCTTTTTTAAAGAATAGCCTTATGTAGGTTATTTATCTATAAGGTTAAATTTAAGAGAATATGTTTCACTAGTGCGTATTGCTCTAAGTAAAAACAATATGTGCTACTGTTTAAACAGTCATCAACATTGTTCGCTCTATTGGTAAGTTAGTATCTCAGTAAAATATTTTTGCCAAGAATAAAGTAACCTTAACAAATATTATATTCATTAATTTGTTTATAAAATTCTTTAATGTTTTTGTTCTTTGACTTTAATTTTGTTTTGTATGATCTTTATTAAGAGAAGTTCCTTTTTCCTTTGCTTCATAACTTTTTAAAAAGGTTTCTAACGGCTTGCTTTAAAATTGTACTCCTAGGGCCTACTTGGAAAAAATATCTACAATAAGCAGATTTTACTACTTTATAAAAAAGTTTTATCTTTTAAATTACTTATTTGTCTATTACATTCCATTTTTATTAATAAGTTTTTGGTAAACTTAAATAAGAGAAAATAGTTTTACAAAACTAGCAGTTATTTAGTAGAATTAAAAAGCCTATGACGAAAATTTGGCTCTCTACTGCTTAAAGTCGTCATATATATTAGTCGACCTGCATTATTGGGCTTTAGTTTTTTTAAAAAAAAGGAAAAAATTTCGTAAAACAACAAATTTTAAAGTTAAAATTAGGAAGTAAAGACGGTGTAATTTAGAAGCTAATGCCTTCTTCGAATTTAAAATTTCGAGTGCTTGCCAAGTAAAGGATTAAATTAACTAAGTTGTAGGGCAAGAAGTTTTCAACGGCTTCAAAAAAGTTCTGCTTATTGCTTTAGACTTAATCCTAAATAAATGTTGTGATACAGCTAACTGAAAGTTTCACATATAAACAAGGCATAACTGCTCCGTGGAGATTTAGTTAACCTATAGTATTAAAATTATATTAACATAACTTTGAACATAAGAATAATAAAAAGAATAATAAAAAGAATAATAGAAAAGAATATACTTTAGGTTTAATCCCTTAATTGTTCTCTATATACTTTCCGAATAAATGAAGTTTTATAGCGACGTTTTTTTTCATGGTACAGAGAGAGATGCTCTTACTAACAATACTTGCATGATAACTTTTAAAAGATTTAAATAAACGTTTTCTAAAATGTCTATTTCCCAGGCTGTGAGTCTTCGAAAACCTTGTATATTAGACAATAAAAAATAATATTGTACAAGAAAAACAAAGTACTAGAAAGCATTATAAGCTTATTTGACCACTACAGACTCCCAGACGCACCAAACCCAACCGCACAAACAAAGAAAACGAATAAAACTGCAGCAGGTGCATGAGCCCACCTTATACGACCACATAGGCACTTCTCTTGCTACAGATTAAAATCAAAAATAGAGGTAAAGTCTTAGTTCTAAAAGTATTTATATCATCAACAGATTAGAGTAATATAAGTTTTTATGCCTAGAAATAATTAAGAATTAGCTGCTATTAAAGAATAAGAAAACGCGCCCAGTGTGCCAAGAACACGACCTCCAGGGACAGCGGAGCTGGGAATAAGATAATTGCGCTGTAAATAATTACTTTAAGAGTAATAATTATAAAGCATAATATTTGTATGCAAAGATCCTGCAGGGCTTCCATTAATAACAAACTTAAGCTAGTTACCAATTTCGCGAACTTACTCTAAAAGGCTCTACACACAGTCTCCGCTATGGCTTACACCCAACATTCATAAAAATAATTTTAATTATTGAGCATGTAAACTTCATAAATTAATAAAAATTATATTATCTTTTATTAAAAATATTAATATAAATATAAATTAAATACTAATGTATGAACTTAGCTCAAATTGTTAAATCTAATCAAAAATTCTTATAGGTGTTCCTCATAAGGTGTTGTTGTTATAATAATGGACTTTTTAAACATCTTGTTATAAAATGTACGTGATTGTAACCTTTGTGATTAGTGGGTCAGGAGACAGTTGTTAATTAGCAATCTACTTTACTACTGGATCTATTGTAGTGGAATAAAACCATGCGGTTTTCAAGTACTCTTTCATCACTTCCCAAGATTAAAAGCCCCGAGTTAACGCAATGTCCAAAAAATTCGAAAACTACCAGTAAATATTTTCTAAGTTTTGTACCCTTTTTAAAAAAAGTAACGCAATACTAAATATGTAAACGCGCTTTCAACCAATAAATTCTCTGTAAAAGACTAAGTGCAAAGCATCTTCATGGGTCTAGAAAAATTCTACTAACTTTAAACAATTTTAGTCTATACAATGAACACACATTGTTCCTTCAGTTTGTTCCTTCAGTTTTTTGTTAAAACACAGTTGTATTAGACTTATAAGCTTTTAGGACTTGACAAAGGATAGGGAGCAATATTAATTACTAAGCAAAGGAGGTCACATTTTCACATTTTTTTCATAGTTTTGAATTTACTGGTTAAGAATTAAAGGTTGTCAAAAAAATTTAAAGCATATGCATACCCAGGTAAAAGTAGGCGTTATAAAAAGTTCATGTTGATAAAAGTTAAAATATTATAGTTTTTGTATAATTAAAATAATTATAATACTTTTTTTTTGGGGCGGGGGGGGGGAGGGGGGTTACTTTATAATTTAAATATAAAACATATGTAACATCTCATCTTTGTGAAGCTAATTAAATCACCTAAGAAGTAACTAGAGTATCAGTTACAAACTAAACTATTAAATATTCTCAATTTCAGGTTTACACTGTGGAAAATGGTTGGAGACTATTCACATCATATTGATAAATAACGTTATATTTTGCATATAACAGTTACTAAGTAGTCGGAAGTACTAATGTTAAGGGTAAATAAATTTAAAATAGAGATAATATGAAAAATTTATAACATGCAATATTTTAAATGTATTACTCTACCAATTTGTCGTGGAATAATTTTTAATTTTAAAATTGCTTGAGAAAACGGAAAACCCAATGTGGCTAAGATTTTTGCGATAACAATGCATACATGACTAATGAGTGGGCTACATATTTGCATCTATTCAAAAACTGCCATAAACGAAATAAAGCAGTTAATCATTTAAATGACCACAAATGTACATATAAACCCTTAAGAGAGCATAAGCGCTCTACTCGCGTTGACCGTCTGATGCTGTCTCTTTGTAACTTTTTTTGGGGCTTGCTCGTCTTTCAGAGTTTTGTACAAGGAGAGCCCTCAGTTGTTACACCAAGTTTTACATCGCAGCTCATCAATATTACGGATGGAGCTTCTGCTATAAAAAGCGAAGAAAAAGAAGCTGTGGTAAGCACCCAAGACAATGTCCTAGTAACCATAGACTCAGAACTTGAACCACCCTCAGAGCTTGGATCCTTAAACACTGTTATTTTAAGAAAAAAAAAGCCTCTTAAACAATCTGCAAGTATTAAGGACACACAAAATGACGGAGGCTTTCAGAAAATATCCGCCCAGAGTAAGCATGGAAGCCAAAAGATGGTTAGTACATCTTTGCCTATGGGAGAAAGCTTACCATTAGAAAATATAGGAAGCATTAATGGATCCCCAAGTAGCGCAAAATTTAAGGCTTTAGAGCATCATGGTTTCGAGGACACTCCAAGTTTTATTTCTAGCACAGACCAGACTAATAAACGATCCGGAGTAATTAAAGACTTAGATAACAGTGAAGATGATAAGTTTAAAACATTTAAGTCTGTTAATATAAATGAGGATAGTCATAAAACATTACTGCCTAATAGCAAAAGCTTGCGTACAAAGAAAACAGGAGGAGAAAATAAATTTTTTCAAGGCAAGCAGCCTCTAGGCTCTCCTACTTTACAACCTGTTAAAGTCGATGAAGGAATTGCTGATGATCAAGAAGAGCAGGAAAATAGCAATGTGGTTAATGTTAACACTGAACAAAGCCCTCGGCCACTTGAAGATGATGTGGGTTTAATTAAAACTAGCGGAAGTACAGGTGAATCGAAAAGTATTTCGTCTATAGATGTGTCAGCAATCCCCCTAAATATTAATAGTAATAATGCTGATGAAAGTAACAGAAAAAAGGGGAAGAATGTTCAAGAAATTCTAACTTCGAAGCTTCGAGCTACAGTGCGGCCCCCGAGCTCCCCTACTACTAAACCTGAGGAAACTGCCGACGAAAAGGGAGTGCAGAAGGATAGCGCGTTTGTTAAAGTTAACACTGAACGAAATCCTCGGCCGCATGAAGGTAATGTAGATTTGGGTAAAACTAGCGGACGTACGGGTGAACTGAGAGGTGTTTTTTCTGTAGAAGACGTATCAGCAAGCTCTCTAAACACGAATAATGTTAATGCTGCTGAAAGTAACAGAAAAACGGGGGAAAACGTTAACATGGATTCTCAAAAGTCTGAAGCTCTTCAAATGTTTCCAAAAAATTTACCCAACTTAACTTCTTCCGAAGTCAACAGTGAAAAGCCCGGGAGTATTGTTACCAAAGAAGTAATGATTGGTAGTGCCTTAGGGGGAAGCGCAATTGTTTCTGGTGTCGGAGCTTATTGTTTTTATTTACACAGAAGAAAAAAAAAATTAGTGGAAATAAAAGCTGTAAAGGCAACACTACACGCTTCGCCGCCCGATGAATGCCTTTAAAAGAAGTTGTATAACAAGTATGTAAGAAATATAAGCTTTTAATAATTTAATAAATTTCTTTTATTTTACGATATTTATTATAGTTTTCTTGAGGTTGTGTTGTATATTTTATTTACTTTCGTAAGTTGTTTTCGGCTTTTTATAATTATCAAACGATTAGAACTGTTTATTAGGAGCGGGGTTAACCAAGTAAGGCTTTGAAAACTACAAACTATAAAGCTAATAGTGAAGTATGTATATCTAGGTGCTTTAATTCTAATTACGTCTTGGGATTTGACTGTTTTTTCTAATATAATAGAACTTTTTCAAGATTCTGTGCTACTAATAACAATTAATTAGGTTTACGAAGTTAACCGTTTTTTTGGACAAAAAAAATTCAAACTTTAAATGCTCCCTATACTAGTTTTCTATTTTTTGCAAAATTTTTTTATTATTAAGTAAACACCTCTCATAAAACTTGGTGGATAAGGGGCTTGTAAATTAGCTGACCTTTTCCTTTTATTTTTGTTAATTAAACTTTAGTAATCTCTCTTTTTTTTTTTTTTGAATTAACACTAATATTTTTAAGAATTTCTATTAGGTTGGTGACAAATAGTCTAAGTACTTTAATACACCTAGATTTTTATTAAGGATTTTTTTATAAACGTTTTTTTAAAAAACAGTTACAAACTCACTCTAACTTTTTATACATTTGTTGAATTTAAAAATCTATGAAATTTTTAAAATTTTTAAAACTGGAACTTATAATTAAGTAGTTGTAATTTGATGGTAGTTTTAAATAGCAAATAATTTCTTACTAGTTGTAGGCTTTAAGAGAAGGGAACTTTGTTGTTCCGTATTGTATTTCTGGTGATTTTATTTTCTCTTTCTTGTCGGCCACGAATTATTCGTTTGACTTAAGCTAATGTGAATAATACGCTTTTACAAATTACTTAAAGGATCATATTTATTAAGTATCAAATAAAAATTCGGTTTTTATTAATTTTATTATAGATTTCTCAAAATACACTATTTTAAAAAAACTTAACGATTTTTCATTGAAAACTAGCATAACTTTAAGTATAGTTGGTGTTTTAATTTCTTTTTTTAAAAACTTTATTTCAGTTATTAAAAAAATTAATTAAAAGTGGCTTTAAGAATACTCTGTTTAACACAGAATTTTTTTTTAAATAAAAACTTCGCTATAAGGATTTGGGCATATGATACAACTTCTCTGTTAATCTGTTAGAGAAACTTTTATAAAATCAATTTACTTAAAGCCCCATAAATTGATTTACAAGTTAAATTTATTTGGTATAATATTAAGTTTTTGCGACTGGTTTTAGTAGAACTGGGAGAACGGAGTGCAAACAAAACTTAGGCGGGTTATAAAGTTTCACACAAAACATTATAGTTAAAAGGATACTATTGAATAAGGCACTGGCTTATAAGAAAAACTAAAAAGCATATTAATTGGAATTGTGGCTATTTTTATTAAAAAAAAAAGATATTGTAGAATTTTTTTTCTTTTACCACAGTTGTAAATATTTTATGTTGAGTGGTTTAAAAAACTGAGCACTCTCCTTTTAAAATAGCGAGGAAGATAAGTTTGTCACAAGGTTGCGCGGATTTAATAAAATAAATAATATAATATTTTTTAAAACAACTAAAAAGTGCTTATGCTGGTTACATATTCTGGATTAACTAAATAATACCCTGTTTTGATAATAGTTTTTTATAAAATTATCGTTTCTTTCTAAAGACTTTTCAATAGTTACTTTATTAATTTATGAAAACTAATTAAGAAAAAGATATTAAGTTTTTAATCTTACTAAAGGCTGCTGAGGATATGGTCGTAAACCTAGGGATGGAAGGATTTGCTTTTTGCTTGTTAGCTTCCAGGCTATTTAAAAATCATTTATGAGTCATGTATTAGTCGAGTAGTACCTTTGTAAAAGATTTGTTACAAAAAGAAGGGGCTTATTTTACCTTGCTCCACTACAATTTAGGTTTTTTTAATTATACCTACAATTCTATAATTAGATTTTAAGTTTAATAATGTAGCCCAAAAAATATGCTTAATTTCATAAGGCGAGGAAAGAGGAAAAAACTCAATAGTAATACTTGCTTGAGCTAGCAAGTAATGTAGTTATAATAGCTCCTACTTTAGAGTAGGATATAGGCTAGTTAAAAACTGCTATAATCCTCATATCTACTGTAATATAAGTTTATAAACTTATTGAATAGTCTGCACAGAATAAAGGCATTCCTTCTCTCACACGCTTTCCTGCTCTTTAAATAATTATTACGATATACATGTTTTATAACAGTGCCCTCTAAAAGCTTTTGCCCAAATTCCAGTTTACGTACGGGGTTATGCCTGTTTCGCACTTTTAGCGGTTTGGTGGTATTGCATACTTGAAACGGCTTAGTTCCGTGTATAGTTCGCATCCTGCTGTCGCCGCTACACTTGCTGATCACAGATGCACCTCATGACGCTCTGCTTTGGCCGTTGCTGCTTGCGCTTGACGTTCACCCTTGCAAACCATTACAATCCCATTCCTCTTTACGCTTAAAACCCGGCGACCTCCACTTTATCAAAAAAATCCAAAGTTAATATGTTAGGACTTGCTACGTAACTTGAAAACTTGCCAGTTGCTCTTGACACTGGAGGGTGGCAATCAAAGAGGTGAAGCGCAAAACTCTGTCTCAATTTTTTTTACGCAACCACAAAGACCTTTGGGATCTTCAGGGAATATATTCGGGGTTCATTGTTGACAACAAATTTTTAGTGACAAAAAAATCACTGTGCTTATTTTGTGACAAAGATGAAGACAACAACGCAAATTTTTCACCAGCTGCTATTAGGGCTGATACCTTAAAAACTGTTTTCCTATTTTCTTAAAGTTGGCCTCCAGCAGGAATCAAACAGCTATTACACGCAGAGAGCAAGGTGTTCATGTGCTACCGTGTGCACACAAAATTGTGGATGGTATATCATGGCCTACGCTTTCACTATATAGGTATTTCTTTGCAGTATCCCCACGACGATAATTCAAAAATGGAACATGGTACTGCGATTGATGGCTGGAACGTCGCATTTTGGGTATCACGCAAGTATCTTTTAGGCGTAGACTGTTTCGTTATTATACAATCAAAGCACTCATTCAATACTGGAACATACACATTGGCTTTGAATACGAAGCTCTATATGTTACTTTTGTGAGTCTATTATATAAAACTATATTTGTATATACATCAAATTAAAGACACGCTATACGGAGAGTTATTTAAAATATAAATTACTTTGTACCGTATACCAGATTAAACAGTCTACGTTTGAGGATAGAGAGCTTCTGCAAACATTATTGAAAGAACTTACTTGCCTAATAAGACTTAACACGAAGGCTAGCAGAAATACAGTAAGTTTGGGGTGGCGTACGAACTCACATAGTATTTATTAGGGTATAAATATAACGGCAACCACTTACTAAACCTACTAATAATGAATACTTAGCATCTAACTAATAAATGATGCTATATTTTACCTGCCAACCCAAGCGCGAAGCCTGGTATTAAACAATGATATAATAAAGTCATTGCGAACAACTTAAAGGCTACCTTTTAGTTCTAGAGCTGAGAGATACTAGTACAATGCCAAACTAGTGCAAGCGTAGAGCAACCTTAAACCTAAACATTTGAGCTAAAATTACCCCCAAAGCTACCTAGCAGTTGTGAGTATCGTATTGGTAGCACACTCAAAGTTTGCTACAATCTTAGCTAACGCATTACTTACTACTGCCTAGCAAGCTATAGCGAATAAAAGGAACAATGCACTCAGATTGTATGACCAAGTCATGTTGCAAACTGAAAGCAAATCTAAGATTAGCCAACTGTTTCCCATTTTTTAAAGTAGTTTTCTTAAACCGGTCAAGTTTCCTAAAAGTTGATTAAAAACTCACATTACATAATTCATGAAGGTATACGATATTTTGGTAACCTTTTATAGAGCACGATAGTCCAAGGAGTTTAATTTAGCCCAAGCAACCGGGACATTTACTCTTCTGTCGGCCGACTTACTACATTTTATCGTGTAATCAGCCCCGTAATGAGAATTTGACCCATTAAAAGAATTTCGCATTCTCCAAGATCAGCCATTAAAGCCTACAGGAAATTTAGATCGTAGTATTCTACTTTAGGCTTCTCGCTTACGAGTACCTAATACAAATGGCAAGCTTGGGGACACAAAGCAACCCCTAATGCTTACGAAAGCTCAATCGCTTTCAAAGTAATAAGTAAAGTCGTTTTGCTAATAATAGGTCACTTAACCTGTGATCTTTACTAACTTTTTAACTTAGGCCAAACACCTAGCTTACTTTGGCCATTTAGGAACTAGCATATGTGCTTCGTCTGTATCTCTAAAGGTATTTTATTAAGCAACTTTTATGAGACTATGCCCAATACGTTCCCTCTACTCTTCATTCTTTAGGGAGATAAACATCGGTAGACAATATTTAAACCCCTACCAGTAAAAAAAATTAAACATTAGCACATTTAAAGAATATTGTTAATGCTCTAAAATTAGCTGCTAAAAATCCTAGAGTAGCTATTTGCGCGAGTATACTTTGCGCAAAAATTAAAAAAGTTTACCTCTTGTCCCTGCCATCTGTGGTTTTTTGACCAGGAAGGCTTTAATAAGGTCTATATTTTTTTCAAAATTTTCTCCATAGAATGAGTTCTACCCGTCCATGTAAAGTAGGGTGCTTGTAATTAATTAATTTTCAGATTTAGTGCTTTCTCAAATTGTTAACTTTAGGTAAAGCGTAATACGTATTAAAAAGTTTTTTATTTAAGCCGTTGATCTTATTTCTCACAATCTTACTTCCTCATAATTTGTTATTATAGCATCCTGGAGCCGTTAGCATTACTCACTGACCATTAAAACCTTATGAGTAATATAATTTTGCTCGTTTTTCTTATTATTTTTTCAGTTATTTTCCTTCGAAAGCGTTATGCTTATACAACCCACAACAGTAATCATTATTTGGGGCCTCCCAGAAAAACACAATCTTATTAAGTTTTAATAGTTCTATCCATGTTTAAAAAAAAAGTTTTCCAATTATTTCTTAGTTACAGATCTCTTGTTTAGACGAACACCGTATAATAAGCCATATATAGGGGAGAACTCCCTAAATTCTAGTTAAAAGGTATAATTGAAAACTTTTTAAAGCTACTTTATAAATTACAACTTCGGCGTACATATTAAGTATAGGTTGTCATAATCTAGATCTGCTTACAAGATTTCTAGTTTCGCTAAACTGATTGAAGATACTGGGTCTCCAAAATAATCAGTAAGAAGGCTATTTAATATGTTTAGCTGTTTTCGTTTAAATTCATGTACAATCTTTATAAGTTGTAGGTAAGTGAAACCAGTTTACGATAGTATATCTACAGGATTTATTATTACAAAGAGAAGATTAGGCTAGCAAGACTGTTTTCAGAGAGAAAGGCAGCCTTATTACAAAGCCGTCAAGCCGTTTTTAAAAAGACAGTTACCCTTAAGATTACAAAACTAAATTAAATTTCGATGTAAGCGCGTCGCTAACAAACTCATAAAAATGTTTTGCTATCTTAAAATAAAAAATAGAAGCTCACAATGTCTCGGGCCTTTAAAAAGTTACAAAATCTTAGTTAAGATATAAAAACACTTTAAGGTTGTCTACTTAACAAAAAAGTTCTTAAATATTTAATCCGAATCATATACAGACGAGTTTCACATAAAAACTCTTTTTTGTTTAATGAAGTTACGAAATTATTGGTCTATAATCAAGAAAAAGGGTTTTAGCCTTATTATCTTTAGTCTCATTGACCAGAAAACGTTTATCATCTTTTGAGAATATGAATAAGGTGTGCATTTAATCTTATTATCTCATCTATCTAAACATAACGAGTGAAAAAAACTTACTAGATTTATTAAAATTTATTTGTCTGTTTATCCGAGTTATCATGACTGCATTGGAACATCCTTGGCCCTATTGTGCTTAGTTATAGAACTAGCCACGGACCTACTTTCTGCAGAAAGATAAGTCGGACATAAAATTAGCTTCTAATATAGTATCGAATATAAAGGAAGTTTGTCTTTTAATGAAGGTTGTTCAGGTACTTACACTCTCCTAAAACGCTCCGTAAATATATACAATAACTTACTTAGACATAGGAGGTCCTTAGGATTCTCTGATCTTTTTTATTTGTATTGTATATGGTAACTATTTTGCATGACTACACTCTGCCTTGTTAATGTCCTTAAGAGGTGCGATCGTTATAAATAGGAATCTTCTAGGCGGTCTTTCAGAGACTAGGAGCTTGTTAATGAATTAAATTTAAAAAGAATTTGATGCTTTTCTTTACTTGTTACCAGCTACTACTGATTTAAGCTCGTAGCGACCAATATAATAAATCAAAGTGAATTTCCTTCTAAAAAAAAGCAGAGAAACCTTAAAGTTTACCTAACTGTAAAAATAAAAGATGAACAAAGATTACTAGGTTACTTATAAAACCTGTATTAACACTTGAAACCTAAAATAAATATGTCCTTTAAATTTCCAGGTATAATAATGGCCCTACTCATGAGCTGAAGTTAAATATTTAAAAGGAAAATGAGGGGTGATATGAGTTTTTACCCCAAGGGAAAAGTTCAAAATTGTTAAGCGAAAGAACCAAGGAGGTTTTCTACTTGCCGCACCGTCCCGGTTCCTTCTAACTATTGAAAAATTTCCCTAAATTTCGAGTTATTAAAGAAAGGAAAGCTTTTTACGGTTTCAATAAGGAAAACCACTTGAGCAAGGGGAAGAAGCAAAACGAGAAAGCGAAATTTTAATGAACTTCACAAGAAATATATATATTAGTATAACAACTGCTCAGGAACAAGAGTAACCATCACTACGAAAGTAATATGGTAGAAATTATTCTATGGAAGTCAGTTATTATTTAACAGACGTGAAGCCTAACCATGTCGAATGTATATACTCATCGGCCCCACCCTTAGATTATTGTAGTACTCTACTAGCTTATTCGCTTTTATATGTAAAAGACTAAATTTCCCATCACGCCTGCACGCTCACCCTAATAGGACAGGAAATCATTTGTTCAGGAATCGAGTTTAAGAAAAGCTGGATATGCAGCTTGCTCAATGAACTGTTTATTTCTTCTAAATATTTCTTTATTTATAAGAAGGATATAAATAGAGAAATTAATAAAATTCCTAAGGAAGTCCGTTGAACTGGGTTAATGAAACTATTGTCTTTAGATATCTTAATAGATAAATGATCAAATAGTTGATAGCATTGTTTATCAAATCTTCTTAGAACTTTTTCTTTATCCAAGAAGAAGCATCATTATACTTGGTTACTTCGCCCTCCTCGCTATCTTCGCCAGCCCTCGATGCAAATCTGCAATAGCCGTTATTACTTAAACAAATAGGCTCCCTGTTGCACGTCCTTGTTAGTAAAATGTCTACAAACTTACCGTTTTGCATAAATTTTCGTTATAAAAAGAATTTAGAGGACTTTTAAAATTTTGAGCGTGGTGGCTCTCTCTATTCATTTTTATTTTTAGTAGTAGAAATATATACATATATTTTTTCCATTAATTTATTTAGTACTAAATTTGAGTAAGAGGTATCGCTATATATCTATTTTTGGTATTTATTTCTCGACCTTTTTAAAATTATTCCATTTAAGTAAGTAATAAAGGTTTAAGTACAATTAGAATTAATATTGACTTATAAAATACTAAAATTCCACCACAGTTATAGTTTTTATATATCAACTTATCAGTTTGTCTATTCGCGTTTAGTTTTAACGAAGAACCTGCATTCATACTTTTAAACAATAAATTAGCTGTATCTTTGTAAATAATTTTTCTACTACTAGTTTATTAAAGTTTATATATATATTTTTTTGTAGTTATAGAGAAACACTAACACAGAATAATGAGAAGCAAACTTTAAAGGAGATTTTATAGAGAATTTTAAATTATTAAAATCTATAATTTATAAATAAATAAGGATATATATAAAAAAACCTGTAAGATTAGTTTAATTTTAAAAAAATATTTTTTAAAGTAAAACAAGAAATTTATAAAAAATAGAGATAGAGTTATAAATTATTATAAATTATAACAAAAGAAACATTTATAGAATATTTACGTCCCCCGTCTTTGTATCTTCAGAAGTGAATAAAAAGGTATAGTTTTCATCCTCCCTTAAGGTTTAAAAGGAAGAGGGGGGCGCCTATTATTCTAAGGAGGGTACCTAATGTCATTACCCAAATTATGGCATAACGTTCTAGGGAGGTATAAAGCGCGAAAATGCAAGTATGTGCGATAATTCGAAGTTGTTAACCCGATCATGCACCAAGAAAAATCATTTCTGAAAAATGATAAATAACAAGGTTATAAGACTAAAAATGAAATACAAGTTGAAAATCTTAAAAGAATGATTACTATAAAAACGAATTATTAGAACAAATTTAGAACGACTGAGAGTTAAAGCAGAACGGTAATAAGGCGCTTATAATTAAAAATTTAACATAACCCAAAATACTGCCATCAGGTGGGAGGCATGCTATAAACACATCCTGACGAAGTATAGATCTTTCAGGATTGTAATACCTGCCCCTTTTCGACGAGGGTGGATCGCCGTCGTCTTAGCACCAAAGATCATTCTCTCCCTACGCTCCTTATTTTTAATTTATTTTTTAGACTTGTGTCTTTAAATCTTTTTATCTACTTAGTTTATATATTTACACTATTTAAAAGTTAATATGATTATGATTTTATCGATTTCTATTTTTTTTTAAAAGAAATCTTAACAACCCGAACCCAAGATATTAAATTAATTACATCCCACTCCTTCACAGGCAATATATTTTTTTTATTTCCTCAGTCACACATACACCAACCGTAGTGAATCAGTGCATGGCTACTGTGTTAGTGTTAAGCTGCATCTTGCATATTGCGATAATAATGTAGCCTAGTATTTCCTTTTGTGTTCACCATTATTAGATAGCTAGAAGTACACTAGTTTTTGCTTTTAGAATGAGTTTAGCTCAGCCGTCTAGTTTACTGGCGAAAGAAATTTCGATAAAACTACTTTTCAGGGAGTTAAATATTATATGGAAGCAACGATTCCTAACTGTAAGGGTGGCTTCTAAGTAAGTATGTCTTAGTTGTATCGCTTATGTAGCCGCGTTAACAACAGAGAGTAGATAAATTTAAGCTAAGAGGAAAACACTACTTTATCAGCAAACATTCTTCAAAGAAGACTAGTGCTTAGCAAGAAACTACGACCAGAGTATCTTACAAAGTATCGCATCTTCACGGTAAGGAGAAGAAATGCTTATATACAGTTGAAGAAATAAAGAAACTATGGGTTTCAAAAACTGTTGCTAAAACCGTATCAGATCCAATATTTTCAAAATTGTAGATGACCTTAGTTTTTTTTAGAAACCCTATTGCCAGAAAAATCAGAGATTGTAGATGTTATCGGTAAACTGATAGTGATATGTGTAACCGAGTGCACCTACTTTTTTCTTGCTTTGGACAATACTGTGATGTGATTGATATTTCTTTACTGCGCCTTTATATTCTTGCACATCGATATTATAGAAAACTTTTAGATATGCGATAGTTGCTTTTCACTAAGTAAATACGTTTTGCGTGAAGTTAAAGAAGTTAATTAATAATTGTCATATAAAATAATTAAAATAAGACGCTTGTAAAGATGGCATTGACTGGAAAATAAGAGGTTTTGTAAGTGCCATAGTAGAAAGTTTAAAATGCAATGTTTTCACAATGCACTTAACTCCAAAAAGCTTTCTGTGTCGAATATATAGATTTTTTTTGTTCATGATCCAGTTGGGCGACGTCCAAAGTTCTTCGTAAATGAGAATTTTGCCATTTTTTTCTCGCAGATTTTATATGAAGGAAAAGAAAAGAGTAATTTTTACTCCTTGCGCAGTTTGTTAACTACCTCAAATATAATTGCAAAAGAGTCTAGTTTTCAAATTTAATTTGGAGGTATCTAAAAGAGAGTGACTAACTCCCCGATGAATGCTAACATCCTAAGAATAAAAATTGATTGTGGAAATTTGCTTTAGTGACATATATTTCCCAGCCTTCTTCTATATGGTTCAAAGTTTCAAGCTAGACTGACAATTTTGTAAGAGGGCCCTAATAAGAGTAAACTGGACTATTTCGCCTTAACGCAAAAATTATAAACTTTGCAAAGTTTTGGAAACGAGTTTCACTTAAAAACATCTTTTTGAAGAGAGATACACTGATTTTTTAGAGGATGTTTAGTATATGAAGCTCTTCAGCTCTATACAAATCTTTTTAATTTTCACCTACAGAAGTATCATTAGATTGAAATCATTTTTGAAGGAGAATTATAAAAATATATTTATTAGACAGCATTGTGGGGGACACATTCATTCAAAAGTTTGACTATCTTGGAAATTACCTTTTAAGTCAGAATTTTTAGACATAATTTTGCGCTCCGTTATATTTGGATATTTAATTCACCTTACAGTTATGAGCAATCATTTTCCTTGGCTCGTGGTAGAGGGTCCCCACATTGAGAAACTATTACAAACGGAGTAGGTTCAAAGGTATCAAATATGTCCTTGCAAGTTTCGCGATATTAGAATTATCTGTGAAAAAAAAATTACAGTTTCTGAAATTTTAATGGTTAACAAAAGTTAAGCTCTTAAATATAAGTGTTTAATAAATACTACAGCTCAAAAAACCTCAAAAACTAAGACATCTTTTCTGACTTTAATAAAAGGGTTCTTTTAAAGGACTTAAAGGCCCCATTTTAAGTTTAATTTAAAAGTTTATCTTATTTTTGTCTTCGGTTTAAAACTTTCTTTAACACTAAACTGGCCGTCACGGCTAGAGGAGCCACTAATTATAATCAATTGGAGTGTTCACTTTTGACAAGCCACATATAATGTGTGTGAAATACACTTAATGCCATTTACTAAAGGGTATCGCTCCTAAAAATTATCAAATGTCAAGGCAAAAACTTTAATAGGAGACCATAGCCCTTTTAATTATTTACATAATTTGATATCTATTATAGGTGATATATCTTGACAAATCCACAACTAATAAAATGTAATTTCCGCAATGTTAAGTTTGAGGCAATATATCTTTAACATAGCGCTGCTACGAAGTTATCAAGCGTCCTAATATTTCTTGACAATATAGATGGATTTTTAAATGACAGCTCTAATTGATCTTCATCAAAGTACATTTGAGCAACATTAACCAGGCTAATGCTTTGTTTGCCTTCTCATGAGAACATTCATGAAACTTAATTTGCAGTTAAGTTGCATATTTCCGGAATGTACTTCAGCAGTAAATGTATAAAGCTCACAATTTGTTTTAGCTAATTAATTATTCTAACTCTAACCTTCACGGCATTACGTTCATTGCGAGAATTATTAGACTCTTATGATGAGTGTCTACAAATAATGACTTGCTTGTCTGATATACGTAATTTATCGCTAGGGCCTTTCGACCAGAAACACCACCAAATTTCCTTTGTGTGTCGTTAAATTTGGAGCTTACGAAAGTACATCGGCGGCAACGTTCCGGCACTAACTACTCAAACGCAGCTTTTTTTTTTTTTGCAGAAATCAACCTTTTAATTCGAGGTTGCCTTCAAAATGGGTCGCTGTTCCAACGATGACATCTTCGTTTGACATATATCTCTTCCCCTGGAGCATTATTTGTTCTACGCTAGCCATTCAAGGGTTATTAAATCCACGCTGTTACTGGCTGGCATTGTGCCGGTAAATAATTCTCTGTTATGATGCGTCATTAGTTCGGTTGTTTGGCTATATTATATAAACCACCTTTAACCCTTAAAATTCCGAATTTTGAATTTGGTTGTCGGGTTGAAAAAAGGATATCAGGATGCTCATGTTGCTCTAAAATATGATGCGTGACGTCCGTCCTGTTCGAAAGACCTTTGGTAGGCAGTAGCTCTTCAGGGGATTGTTAATTACTCTCTGAATTCACACAGAATGCGCTGAATCACTGGCTATACTTAGTACGGCCAACACTAGAATGATATAGCTATATGCAGATAGGTTATGAATACTGTTGGTTGGTCTGCTGGTACAATTATTGACATTATAGCGATATTGCCCTCTATTTAATACAATAGATGGCAGCTTGGGCCCTGCCGGCAATCTAAGGTTGGATGACACTTGCTCTTTCAAATTCTGTTGGGTTTAGGTATTAGTAAGTCTTGCGTTAGCTGAAATAAAGTCGAAGAAAATTTTGGGTGAATTATATATCTTTTTTAACTAAGAGACTTGCTAGTAAGAGTGATACTATATAGAACTATTTTCACTAGTCTCTAAATGTTTCTGGTATCAATTGTAGATGTGATGTTAAGTTTTAAAAGGTTTCGTTATAGTTTTATACTATTATTTATCTTTTTTCGTATATTTACTCGCCTATGCTTGGCATTAAATTTATATATAATTTTCATAACTGTATGTGAAATCCCTTTCAAGGGTCAGGACTGGCTTTATGATGTTTGATTTTCATGATGAGAGTGAGAACCGGTCTAGTTCTAATAATAATTTTGCTTTTACTTTTTCCTTAATTACTAAGGTTTCATTCATACCATGAGTGGAGGTGATCACAAATCACTGTAAGGTTTTAAAAAGTAGTACTATTAGAATGACTAAAGTCTTAGGCGTGTCCTTGTCGCGGTTAAAATTCAAACAAATTATTGCATATTAACATACAATTGTCTTTTGAGCCTAAAAAAGTTTAAGAGCCCTTAACATTGGTTTTTAGTACTAAGAAGCTTTAATTTTGAAAAGTTATCTGATCGTGTATTATTTAGGAACACTAATATATAAAACTTTTTTATTTGTTTTCTTCAACCTATTTATAACTGTTTATCTGTTCCTATATAATTGGAAAGATAGCTGGAGTAAGTTTGTGCTTCTAACAAAAACCGATTAGGATTTCATTTGGTTTGTGTAGTTAATGGCTTCTAAAAAGATTGAAGTTTGACCGATTCAATTGCTAGAGTCGCAAAGTTGTTTGCTTTTATTCAATTTATTAAGCAGGAACAAGTTGCCTTATAGAGGGGAAATTTGTTTATAGTAAAAGGTTTTTAATGGTCTTAGTCTATTATAATTCCTTTTTTATAATTAAGTAATTACTAAAAAATTGTTCTTGGATAAATTATTTATAGGATGATTACCCTGTAGATAATCATTTCCTTTTATTTTTTAGCCCTGTAGCCAAAATCTATAGCAATTAATATGTTATAATAAAAACCAATTTAGACCTATAGACTAGAGCCTGCGGCAGAACAAAAATAACGAACAACCACAGGGCGGAAAGCGAGAGGTCCTCCATTTTTTTTTCTTTTCTTTTTTATATCTGATTGTGCAGACTTTTGGTAAAATCAAGCGTAAAATACTTAGTTTCGCTAATAACTTAATATATATTTTCGTAGTTCATATTTGGTTCTGCAAGCCATCTCATCACTTTGTATAAGTATATCAATATGTGGGATGGAGTCTTACAGTAAGTGTGTGCTTAACGTGCATTGTCGGGAACGTGGAAAGCATGGGCCTGTTTAGGGTTTGTAGAATACTGGCGTAGGCCCCACTAGTAATTTAGGAGCAGTTGCTGCATTTTAGAAAACGACATCAAGTGGTTGCAGACTTATGTCGCGTGCAGCTTATCAATCCGGAAGTGAGCGCAATTTTTGATGGTTTTTCGCAAGTTTGAGCGTCTGGCACGTACACTTGCAGGAACATTGTGCTTTTGCACACAGCAGCGGATAGGGGGCGTAGATGACCATTTTAGCTTTAGTCGGAAGAAGTCTACATGTTTTCTCAAGTTAGTAACCTCTCGATGCTGACACTTAACTTTTTAGCTTAGGAGCCCCTGAGAAGCTTAACACCTTCGAGGGTTAGAAGCGGAGGTGGTGCAGTGCATCTTCTTGAAATGATGATTGCACCGCTTTTCTCTGCATTGATGGTTACGCTCCACTGCCGGCACCAGTTGACCAGTGTTTCCGTGATAGTGAGGGGCTTTTAAAGAATGCTGTCATCGGCGTAGAGTGCTATTCTGGTGTAAGGATTAGAAGGGAGAGGAAAGTTCTGCATGAACAGCGCGAAGAGAAGGGGTGGGAGAAGAGAACTTTGCGGAACATCAGCTGTCAGTCGACGGTATGACAACAGTGCAGTGCAATTCTCACTCGAAAGATGCGCCGCATTGCAACGACACAAGTATGTTGTATTGTTGCTAAAGGAAACCTACTCCGTATAGTTTCCGCAAAAGTCTCTCTTTTCATATGCTATCGAAGGCCTTCTTAACGTCGAGGAATGCGACGCCCTTAGATTTCTTAAAAGTGGAGTCCCGAGTTGTTCGACTGGCTTCTTCAAAATCAGTTTGGCATTCTTGGAGTATTTTGTGTGTTTCTACAAACTCTTCCAAACGGCGTATTGAAAAGCCTCCACTATTTTGCCCACTACTGAAAGTAGGCTAATGAGGCGAAATTTGCTAGTCTGCTGAACCGGTCTTAAATAACATTACAACAGTGACTGTTCTCCATCGTTTTGGGGTGTAGTTATTTTTTATTAAAATATTTATATAAATATGTATACAAGTGATG